>NC_059427.1:21190889-21244761 GCF_021028975.2 Sphaerodactylus townsendi
AATGATGAATGAATGAATGAATGAATGAATGAATGAATGAATGAATGAATGAATACATACACACACACACACATGCACACATACATACATACATACATACATACATACATACATACATACATACATACACACACGAATGAATGAATGAATGAATGAATGAATGAATGAATGAATGAATGATGAATGAATGAATGAATGAATGAATGAATGAATGAATGAATGAATGAATGAATGAATGAATGAATGAATGAATGAGAGCCTAACAGAAACTTACCAATGAAAAGAATGATCAGGGTCACATTCAGAGCAAGGCTGCATAGCAGAGAAACCCCTAGTGTGATTTTCCAGCATCGGCGGTTCGAGGAGGAATCTGTGGAATTAACTTTTAATCATGCCAAAGCATTAGCTCCATTTCCAGGTTACAGAACGAAAGAAGGCTGCGTGAAAGCTATTCATGCCAGTCCCCAGGTGGGACCTGCAGATCCCCCCCATTTATAACTCATCTCCAGACTCCAGAGATGGAGAAAACCTTTGGAGGTTTGGAGAGTGGACCCTACAGCATTTTACCTCTCTGGGGTCTCTGTCCTCCCCAGACTCCATCCCCAAATCTCCAGGGATTTCCCAATGTGGATATGGATTTATATCCCCCCTTTCTCTCCTGTAGGAGACTCAAAGGGTCTTATAATCTCCTTACCCTTCCCCCCCCCACAACAAACACCCTGTGAGGTGGGTGGGGCTGAGAGAGCTCCCAAGAACTGTGACTAGCCCAAGGTCACCCAGCTGGCATGTGTGGGAGTGCACAGGCTAATCTGAATTCCCCAGATAAGCCTCCACAGCTCAAGCAACAGAGAGGGGAATCAAACCCGGTTCCTCCAGATTAGAATGCACCTGCTCTTAACCACTATGCCACTGCTGCTCCTAAATTTTTAAAAATAAATTTAATAAATTTAATAAATAAATTTAATAAATTTAATAAATAATAAAAATTTAATAAATTTAATAAATAATAAAAAAATTAAAAATGAATTAAAAATTAAAAATGAATTTAAAAAATGAAGGACCCTGATCTGGCATTGCTCTTGCCAGCCAACTAGACAGTGGCTCATGCAGACCAATACCTTCCATCTTTTGTGTGCTGGGTTGCATGTAGGTATCCCTTCGTGTTGGGTCGATAGCCATATATCCATCTTCATCCTCCATTTTCCTTTTTAGGAGTCGTTTTGCAGAGAAATCTAGAGAGAAGCCAAACGGGTGACAGACTATTCCAGAAAGTCAGGTTTTCTGGCTTTGGAAGGGGACCTTCCCTTTCTCCGACTATTTCCTCCAGCCATATGGTTTAGGCTGCATCCCCCTGAAACTCTGCCCTTTCCTTTTCTATCAGCGGTTTGTGGCACTGATAGAAGTGACTGAGGCCAAATCCCCACTGACGATTAAACGCATGATACTCACGCAAAATATCCAGGTTTTGTGCAAAACTCCCCACCGCTTTCCTGCTGATCACGGTTCTGGCACTCCTTGTTCGCCTTCCTGCTGATCACGGTTCTGGCGCTCCTTGTTCGCCTTCCTGCTGATCACGGTTCTGGCGCTCCTTGTTTTTCCCAGATGTACACCTTTCTAAGAAAAAGTGATGGATCCAGATCAGAATGGAGCAGGGGCGAGGACTGGGTGGTTGAATTTCCCGCCGTTGAGAGTGACGTGGAGCCTCCCATCCAATCACGGCGCAGCGGGCTGTGCGCAATGCTGACATAGCCCTTTTTTAAAAATTTGCACCTGTCGAGGCGACGTGGACACGAGCAATGTGGGACCATTTTGTTGACTTCACCTTTACCAAGTATAAGGCAGAACAAAACATTGTGCCCACGCAGTTGCATGGGCACGAACGATTTGAGCCGCGCGGAAATGGAGCTTTGCTTCAACAAGTCGCTCCACCGTTCCGCTCCAAGTCAACCCGCGCGTACGCACGCCGACATGGCTTCCCAATTTTTTTAAAAAAAATTCCCACCCCAAAAACAACGCAACGGCCAATCAGGATAGCTGCTGAGCGGATCTCATGTTCGATTACGCCAGGGGTCTTCAAACTATGGCCCTCCAGATGTTCATGGACTACAATTCCTATCAACTCCTGCCAGCATGGCCAAGCAGTAGGGCTCATGGGAATTGTAGTCTATGAACATCTGGAGGGCCATAGTTTGAAGACCCCTGGATCACGCGATAGTGGGGACTCCTGCATTGCTGCTGCGTTTCTCGAAACCAGGATAGTTGGCTAGACAGAAGCTGCGAAGGGGAGCACGAAACCGCGAGGAAAAGTTGCCGATTCTTTTGAAGCCTGGTTGTATCTAGATTCATTTTCTCAGTGGGGATTCTCCCTGAATGTCATAGGCATATGGGGGGGGGGGATGGCACCCAGGGACAAAACCTGCTCCTGTTCCTCTGGGAGGTACACCCAGAGTGTGTGGTGAATGTGCACATTAGTGGCCACACACCCTCCTCATCCCTGTTCCTACTAATCTAACTTTTGCCTGGTCAGGAACTAGGTCTATGCATGGATGACCAGGTTCCTTGGGTAAGAATCTTTGGTCACAGACTAAGACAGTGGTGGCGAACCTTTGGCACTCCAGATGTTATGGACTACAATTCCCATCAGCCCCTGCCAATTGGCCATACTGGCAGGGGATGATGGGAATTGTAGTCCATAACATCTGGAGAGCCAAAGGTTCGCCACCACAGGACTAAGATCTTTAAAAAAAGAAAAAAATTAATTCACTGACAAAACATTTCTAATTTCCAGGAGCAAAATCATCCCAGAACATTAGCAGGAATGTTAAGAGAAACTAGAGACAAATCACTGGGTGCGCCTTGATCCCCCCCACCCCCCCCCCCCCGCACCCCCCCCCCCCCCCACCCCCCCCCCCCCCCACCCCCCCCCCCCCCCACCCCCCCCCCCCCCCACCCCCCCCCCCCCCCACCCCCCCCCCCCCCCACCCCCCCCCCCCCCCACCCCCCCCCCCCCCCACCCCCCCCCCCCCCCACCCCCCCCCCCCCCCACCCCCCCCCCCCCCCACCCCCCCCCCCCCCCACCCCCCCCCCCCCCCACCCCCCCCCCCCCCCACCCCCCCCCCCCCCCACCCCCCCCCCCCCCCACCCCCCCCCCCCCCCACCCCCCCCCCCCCCCACCCCCCCCCCCCCCCACCCCCCCCCCCCCCCACCCCCCCCCCCCCCCACCCCCCCCCCCCCCCACCCCCCCCCCCCCCCACCCCCCCCCCCCCCCACCCCCCCCCCCCCCCACCCCCCCCCCCCCCCACCCCCCCCCCCCCCCACCCCCCCCCCCCCCCACCCCCCCCCCCCCCCACCCCCCCCCCCCCCCACCCCCCCCCCCCCCCACCCCCCCCCCCCCCCACCCCCCCCCCCCCCCACCCCCCCCCCCCCCCACCCCCCCCCCCCCCCACCCCCCCCCCCCCCCACCCCCCCCCCCCCCCACCCCCCCCCCCCCCCACCCCCCCCCCCCCCCACCCCCCCCCCCCCCCACCCCCCCCCCCCCCCACCCCCCCCCCCCCCCACCCCCCCCCCCCCCCACCCCCCCCCCCCCCCACCCCCCCCCCCCCCCACCCCCCCCCCCCCCCACCCCCCCCCCCCCCCACCCCCCCCCCCCCCCACCCCCCCCCCCCCCCACCCCCCCCCCCCCCCACCCCCCCCCCCCCCCACCCCCCCCCCCCCCCACCCCCCCCCCCCCCCACCCCCCCCCCCCCCCACCCCCCCCCCCCCCCACCCCCCCCCCCCCCCACCCCCCCCCCCCCCCACCCCCCCCCCCCCCCACCCCCCCCCCCCCCCACCCCCCCCCCCCCCCACCCCCCCCCCCCCCCACCCCCCCCCCCCCCCACCCCCCCCCCCCCCCACCCCCCCCCCCCCCCACCCCCCCCCCCCCCCACCCCCCCCCCCCCCCACCCCCCCCCCCCCCCACCCCCCCCCCCCCCCACCCCCCCCCCCCCCCACCCCCCCCCCCCCCCACCCCCCCCCCCCCCCACCCCCCCCCCCCCCCACCCCCCCCCCCCCCCACCCCCCCCCCCCCCCACCCCCCCCCCCCCCCACCCCCCCCCCCCCCCACCCCCCCCCCCCCCCACCCCCCCCCCCCCCCACCCCCCCCCCCCCCCACCCCCCCCCCCCCCCACCCCCCCCCCCCCCCACCCCCCCCCCCCCCCACCCCCCCCCCCCCCCACCCCCCCCCCCCCCCACCCCCCCCCCCCCCCACCCCCCCCCCCCCCCACCCCCCCCCCCCCCCACCCCCCCCCCCCCCCACCCCCCCCCCCCCCCACCCCCCCCCCCCCCCACCCCCCCCCCCCCCCACCCCCCCCCCCCCCCACCCCCCCCCCCCCCCACCCCCCCCCCCCCCCACCCCCCCCCCCCCCCACCCCCCCCCCCCCCCACCCCCCCCCCCCCCCACCCCCCCCCCCCCCCACCCCCCCCCCCCCCCACCCCCCCCCCCCCCCACCCCCCCCCCCCCCCACCCCCCCCCCCCCCCACCCCCCCCCCCCCCCACCCCCCCCCCCCCCCACCCCCCCCCCCCCCCACCCCCCCCCCCCCCCACCCCCCCCCCCCCCCACCCCCCCCCCCCCCCACCCCCCCCCCCCCCCACCCCCCCCCCCCCCCACCCCCCCCCCCCCCCACCCCCCCCCCCCCCCACCCCCCCCCCCCCCCACCCCCCCCCCCCCCCACCCCCCCCCCCCCCCACCCCCCCCCCCCCCCACCCCCCCCCCCCCCCACCCCCCCCCCCCCCCACCCCCCCCCCCCCCCACCCCCCCCCCCCCCCACCCCCCCCCCCCCCCACCCCCCCCCCCCCCCACCCCCCCCCCCCCCCACCCCCCCCCCCCCCCACCCCCCCCCCCCCCCACCCCCCCCCCCCCCCACCCCCCCCCCCCCCCACCCCCCCCCCCCCCCACCCCCCCCCCCCCCCACCCCCCCCCCCCCCCACCCCCCCCCCCCCCCACCCCCCCCCCCCCCCACCCCCCCCCCCCCCCACCCCCCCCCCCCCCCACCCCCCCCCCCCCCCACCCCCCCCCCCCCCCACCCCCCCCCCCCCCCACCCCCCCCCCCCCCCACCCCCCCCCCCCCCCACCCCCCCCCCCCCCCACCCCCCCCCCCCCCCACCCCCCCCCCCCCCCACCCCCCCCCCCCCCCACCCCCCCCCCCCCCCACCCCCCCCCCCCCCCACCCCCCCCCCCCCCCACCCCCCCCCCCCCCCACCCCCCCCCCCCCCCACCCCCCCCCCCCCCCACCCCCCCCCCCCCCCACCCCCCCCCCCCCCCACCCCCCCCCCCCCCCACCCCCCCCCCCCCCCACCCCCCCCCCCCCCCACCCCCCCCCCCCCCCACCCCCCCCCCCCCCCACCCCCCCCCCCCCCCACCCCCCCCCCCCCCCACCCCCCCCCCCCCCCACCCCCCCCCCCCCCCACCCCCCCCCCCCCCCACCCCCCCCCCCCCCCACCCCCCCCCCCCCCCACCCCCCCCCCCCCCCACCCCCCCCCCCCCCCACCCCCCCCCCCCCCCACCCCCCCCCCCCCCCACCCCCCCCCCCCCCCACCCCCCCCCCCCCCCACCCCCCCCCCCCCCCACCCCCCCCCCCCCCCACCCCCCCCCCCCCCCACCCCCCCCCCCCCCCACCCCCCCCCCCCCCCACCCCCCCCCCCCCCCACCCCCCCCCCCCCCCACCCCCCCCCCCCCCCACCCCCCCCCCCCCCCACCCCCCCCCCCCCCCACCCCCCCCCCCCCCCACCCCCCCCCCCCCCCACCCCCCCCCCCCCCCACCCCCCCCCCCCCCCACCCCCCCCCCCCCCCACCCCCCCCCCCCCCCACCCCCCCCCCCCCCCACCCCCCCCCCCCCCCACCCCCCCCCCCCCCCACCCCCCCCCCCCCCCACCCCCCCCCCCCCCCACCCCCCCCCCCCCCCACCCCCCCCCCCCCCCACCCCCCCCCCCCCCCACCCCCCCCCCCCCCCACCCCCCCCCCCCCCCACCCCCCCCCCCCCCCACCCCCCCCCCCCCCCACCCCCCCCCCCCCCCACCCCCCCCCCCCCCCACCCCCCCCCCCCCCCACCCCCCCCCCCCCCCACCCCCCCCCCCCCCCACCCCCCCCCCCCCCCACCCCCCCCCCCCCCCACCCCCCCCCCCCCCCACCCCCCCCCCCCCCCACCCCCCCCCCCCCCCACCCCCCCCCCCCCCCACCCCCCCCCCCCCCCACCCCCCCCCCCCCCCACCCCCCCCCCCCCCCACCCCCCCCCCCCCCCACCCCCCCCCCCCCCCACCCCCCCCCCCCCCCACCCCCCCCCCCCCCCACCCCCCCCCCCCCCCACCCCCCCCCCCCCCCACCCCCCCCCCCCCCCACCCCCCCCCCCCCCCACCCCCCCCCCCCCCCACCCCCCCCCCCCCCCACCCCCCCCCCCCCCCACCCCCCCCCCCCCCCACCCCCCCCCCCCCCCACCCCCCCCCCCCCCCACCCCCCCCCCCCCCCACCCCCCCCCCCCCCCACCCCCCCCCCCCCCCACCCCCCCCCCCCCCCACCCCCCCCCCCCCCCACCCCCCCCCCCCCCCACCCCCCCCCCCCCCCACCCCCCCCCCCCCCCACCCCCCCCCCCCCCCACCCCCCCCCCCCCCCACCCCCCCCCCCCCCCACCCCCCCCCCCCCCCACCCCCCCCCCCCCCCACCCCCCCCCCCCCCCACCCCCCCCCCCCCCCACCCCCCCCCCCCCCCACCCCCCCCCCCCCCCACCCCCCCCCCCCCCCACCCCCCCCCCCCCCCACCCCCCCCCCCCCCCACCCCCCCCCCCCCCCACCCCCCCCCCCCCCCACCCCCCCCCCCCCCCACCCCCCCCCCCCCCCACCCCCCCCCCCCCCCACCCCCCCCCCCCCCCACCCCCCCCCCCCCCCACCCCCCCCCCCCCCCACCCCCCCCCCCCCCCACCCCCCCCCCCCCCCACCCCCCCCCCCCCCCACCCCCCCCCCCCCCCACCCCCCCCCCCCCCCACCCCCCCCCCCCCCCACCCCCCCCCCCCCCCACCCCCCCCCCCCCCCACCCCCCCCCCCCCCCACCCCCCCCCCCCCCCACCCCCCCCCCCCCCCACCCCCCCCCCCCCCCACCCCCCCCCCCCCCCACCCCCCCCCCCCCCCACCCCCCCCCCCCCCCACCCCCCCCCCCCCCCACCCCCCCCCCCCCCCACCCCCCCCCCCCCCCACCCCCCCCCCCCCCCACCCCCCCCCCCCCCCACCCCCCCCCCCCCCCACCCCCCCCCCCCCCCACCCCCCCCCCCCCCCACCCCCCCCCCCCCCCACCCCCCCCCCCCCCCACCCCCCCCCCCCCCCACCCCCCCCCCCCCCCACCCCCCCCCCCCCCCACCCCCCCCCCCCCCCACCCCCCCCCCCCCCCACCCCCCCCCCCCCCCACCCCCCCCCCCCCCCACCCCCCCCCCCCCCCACCCCCCCCCCCCCCCACCCCCCCCCCCCCCCACCCCCCCCCCCCCCCACCCCCCCCCCCCCCCACCCCCCCCCCCCCCCACCCCCCCCCCCCCCCACCCCCCCCCCCCCCCACCCCCCCCCCCCCCCACCCCCCCCCCCCCCCACCCCCCCCCCCCCCCACCCCCCCCCCCCCCCACCCCCCCCCCCCCCCACCCCCCCCCCCCCCCACCCCCCCCCCCCCCCACCCCCCCCCCCCCCCACCCCCCCCCCCCCCCACCCCCCCCCCCCCCCACCCCCCCCCCCCCCCACCCCCCCCCCCCCCCACCCCCCCCCCCCCCCACCCCCCCCCCCCCCCACCCCCCCCCCCCCCCACCCCCCCCCCCCCCCACCCCCCCCCCCCCCCACCCCCCCCCCCCCCCACCCCCCCCCCCCCCCACCCCCCCCCCCCCCCACCCCCCCCCCCCCCCACCCCCCCCCCCCCCCACCCCCCCCCCCCCCCACCCCCCCCCCCCCCCACCCCCCCCCCCCCCCACCCCCCCCCCCCCCCACCCCCCCCCCCCCCCACCCCCCCCCCCCCCCACCCCCCCCCCCCCCCACCCCCCCCCCCCCCCACCCCCCCCCCCCCCCACCCCCCCCCCCCCCCACCCCCCCCCCCCCCCACCCCCCCCCCCCCCCACCCCCCCCCCCCCCCACCCCCCCCCCCCCCCACCCCCCCCCCCCCCCACCCCCCCCCCCCCCCACCCCCCCCCCCCCCCACCCCCCCCCCCCCCCACCCCCCCCCCCCCCCACCCCCCCCCCCCCCCACCCCCCCCCCCCCCCACCCCCCCCCCCCCCCACCCCCCCCCCCCCCCACCCCCCCCCCCCCCCACCCCCCCCCCCCCCCACCCCCCCCCCCCCCCACCCCCCCCCCCCCCCACCCCCCCCCCCCCCCACCCCCCCCCCCCCCCACCCCCCCCCCCCCCCACCCCCCCCCCCCCCCACCCCCCCCCCCCCCCACCCCCCCCCCCCCCCACCCCCCCCCCCCCCCACCCCCCCCCCCCCCCACCCCCCCCCCCCCCCACCCCCCCCCCCCCCCACCCCCCCCCCCCCCCACCCCCCCCCCCCCCCACCCCCCCCCCCCCCCACCCCCCCCCCCCCCCACCCCCCCCCCCCCCCACCCCCCCCCCCCCCCACCCCCCCCCCCCCCCACCCCCCCCCCCCCCCACCCCCCCCCCCCCCCACCCCCCCCCCCCCCCACCCCCCCCCCCCCCCACCCCCCCCCCCCCCCACCCCCCCCCCCCCCCACCCCCCCCCCCCCCCACCCCCCCCCCCCCCCACCCCCCCCCCCCCCCACCCCCCCCCCCCCCCACCCCCCCCCCCCCCCACCCCCCCCCCCCCCCACCCCCCCCCCCCCCCACCCCCCCCCCCCCCCACCCCCCCCCCCCCCCACCCCCCCCCCCCCCCACCCCCCCCCCCCCCCACCCCCCCCCCCCCCCACCCCCCCCCCCCCCCACCCCCCCCCCCCCCCACCCCCCCCCCCCCCCACCCCCCCCCCCCCCCACCCCCCCCCCCCCCCACCCCCCCCCCCCCCCACCCCCCCCCCCCCCCACCCCCCCCCCCCCCCACCCCCCCCCCCCCCCACCCCCCCCCCCCCCCACCCCCCCCCCCCCCCACCCCCCCCCCCCCCCACCCCCCCCCCCCCCCACCCCCCCCCCCCCCCACCCCCCCCCCCCCCCACCCCCCCCCCCCCCCACCCCCCCCCCCCCCCACCCCCCCCCCCCCCCACCCCCCCCCCCCCCCACCCCCCCCCCCCCCCACCCCCCCCCCCCCCCACCCCCCCCCCCCCCCACCCCCCCCCCCCCCCACCCCCCCCCCCCCCCACCCCCCCCCCCCCCCACCCCCCCCCCCCCCCACCCCCCCCCCCCCCCACCCCCCCCCCCCCCCACCCCCCCCCCCCCCCACCCCCCCCCCCCCCCACCCCCCCCCCCCCCCACCCCCCCCCCCCCCCACCCCCCCC
Organism: Sphaerodactylus townsendi; assembly: GCF_021028975.2. Classification (NCBI taxonomy): domain Eukaryota; kingdom Metazoa; phylum Chordata; class Lepidosauria; order Squamata; family Sphaerodactylidae; genus Sphaerodactylus; species Sphaerodactylus townsendi. Next base: position 21,200,327 of record NC_059427.1, read on the forward strand.
CCCCCCCACCCCCCCCCCCCCCCACCCCCCCCCCCCCCCACCCCCCCCCCCCCCCACCCCCCCCCCCCCCCACCCCCCCCCCCCCCCACCCCCCCCCCCCCCCACCCCCCCCCCCCCCCACCCCCCCCCCCCCCCACCCCCCCCCCCCCCCACCCCCCCCCCCCCCCACCCCCCCCCCCCCCCACCCCCCCCCCCCCCCACCCCCCCCCCCCCCCACCCCCCCCCCCCCCCACCCCCCCCCCCCCCCACCCCCCCCCCCCCCCACCCCCCCCCCCCCCCACCCCCCCCCCCCCCCACCCCCCCCCCCCCCCACCCCCCCCCCCCCCCACCCCCCCCCCCCCCCACCCCCCCCCCCCCCCACCCCCCCCCCCCCCCACCCCCCCCCCCCCCCACCCCCCCCCCCCCCCACCCCCCCCCCCCCCCACCCCCCCCCCCCCCCACCCCCCCCCCCCCCCACCCCCCCCCCCCCCCACCCCCCCCCCCCCCCACCCCCCCCCCCCCCCACCCCCCCCCCCCCCCACCCCCCCCCCCCCCCACCCCCCCCCCCCCCCACCCCCCCCCCCCCCCACCCCCCCCCCCCCCCACCCCCCCCCCCCCCCACCCCCCCCCCCCCCCACCCCCCCCCCCCCCCACCCCCCCCCCCCCCCACCCCCCCCCCCCCCCACCCCCCCCCCCCCCCACCCCCCCCCCCCCCCACCCCCCCCCCCCCCCACCCCCCCCCCCCCCCACCCCCCCCCCCCCCCACCCCCCCCCCCCCCCACCCCCCCCCCCCCCCACCCCCCCCCCCCCCCACCCCCCCCCCCCCCCACCCCCCCCCCCCCCCACCCCCCCCCCCCCCCACCCCCCCCCCCCCCCACCCCCCCCCCCCCCCACCCCCCCCCCCCCCCACCCCCCCCCCCCCCCACCCCCCCCCCCCCCCACCCCCCCCCCCCCCCACCCCCCCCCCCCCCCACCCCCCCCCCCCCCCACCCCCCCCCCCCCCCACCCCCCCCCCCCCCCACCCCCCCCCCCCCCCACCCCCCCCCCCCCCCACCCCCCCCCCCCCCCACCCCCCCCCCCCCCCACCCCCCCCCCCCCCCACCCCCCCCCCCCCCCACCCCCCCCCCCCCCCACCCCCCCCCCCCCCCACCCCCCCCCCCCCCCACCCCCCCCCCCCCCCACCCCCCCCCCCCCCCACCCCCCCCCCCCCCCACCCCCCCCCCCCCCCACCCCCCCCCCCCCCCACCCCCCCCCCCCCCCACCCCCCCCCCCCCCCACCCCCCCCCCCCCCCACCCCCCCCCCCCCCCACCCCCCCCCCCCCCCACCCCCCCCCCCCCCCACCCCCCCCCCCCCCCACCCCCCCCCCCCCCCACCCCCCCCCCCCCCCACCCCCCCCCCCCCCCACCCCCCCCCCCCCCCACCCCCCCCCCCCCCCACCCCCCCCCCCCCCCACCCCCCCCCCCCCCCACCCCCCCCCCCCCCCACCCCCCCCCCCCCCCACCCCCCCCCCCCCCCACCCCCCCCCCCCCCCACCCCCCCCCCCCCCCACCCCCCCCCCCCCCCACCCCCCCCCCCCCCCACCCCCCCCCCCCCCCACCCCCCCCCCCCCCCACCCCCCCCCCCCCCCACCCCCCCCCCCCCCCACCCCCCCCCCCCCCCACCCCCCCCCCCCCCCACCCCCCCCCCCCCCCACCCCCCCCCCCCCCCACCCCCCCCCCCCCCCACCCCCCCCCCCCCCCACCCCCCCCCCCCCCCACCCCCCCCCCCCCCCACCCCCCCCCCCCCCCACCCCCCCCCCCCCCCACCCCCCCCCCCCCCCACCCCCCCCCCCCCCCACCCCCCCCCCCCCCCACCCCCCCCCCCCCCCACCCCCCCCCCCCCCCACCCCCCCCCCCCCCCACCCCCCCCCCCCCCCACCCCCCCCCCCCCCCACCCCCCCCCCCCCCCACCCCCCCCCCCCCCCACCCCCCCCCCCCCCCACCCCCCCCCCCCCCCACCCCCCCCCCCCCCCACCCCCCCCCCCCCCCACCCCCCCCCCCCCCCACCCCCCCCCCCCCCCACCCCCCCCCCCCCCCACCCCCCCCCCCCCCCACCCCCCCCCCCCCCCACCCCCCCCCCCCCCCACCCCCCCCCCCCCCCACCCCCCCCCCCCCCCACCCCCCCCCCCCCCCACCCCCCCCCCCCCCCACCCCCCCCCCCCCCCACCCCCCCCCCCCCCCACCCCCCCCCCCCCCCACCCCCCCCCCCCCCCACCCCCCCCCCCCCCCACCCCCCCCCCCCCCCACCCCCCCCCCCCCCCACCCCCCCCCCCCCCCACCCCCCCCCCCCCCCACCCCCCCCCCCCCCCACCCCCCCCCCCCCCCACCCCCCCCCCCCCCCACCCCCCCCCCCCCCCACCCCCCCCCCCCCCCACCCCCCCCCCCCCCCACCCCCCCCCCCCCCCACCCCCCCCCCCCCCCACCCCCCCCCCCCCCCACCCCCCCCCCCCCCCACCCCCCCCCCCCCCCACCCCCCCCCCCCCCCACCCCCCCCCCCCCCCACCCCCCCCCCCCCCCACCCCCCCCCCCCCCCACCCCCCCCCCCCCCCACCCCCCCCCCCCCCCACCCCCCCCCCCCCCCACCCCCCCCCCCCCCCACCCCCCCCCCCCCCCACCCCCCCCCCCCCCCACCCCCCCCCCCCCCCACCCCCCCCCCCCCCCACCCCCCCCCCCCCCCACCCCCCCCCCCCCCCACCCCCCCCCCCCCCCACCCCCCCCCCCCCCCACCCCCCCCCCCCCCCACCCCCCCCCCCCCCCACCCCCCCCCCCCCCCACCCCCCCCCCCCCCCACCCCCCCCCCCCCCCACCCCCCCCCCCCCCCACCCCCCCCCCCCCCCACCCCCCCCCCCCCCCACCCCCCCCCCCCCCCACCCCCCCCCCCCCCCACCCCCCCCCCCCCCCACCCCCCCCCCCCCCCACCCCCCCCCCCCCCCACCCCCCCCCCCCCCCACCCCCCCCCCCCCCCACCCCCCCCCCCCCCCACCCCCCCCCCCCCCCACCCCCCCCCCCCCCCACCCCCCCCCCCCCCCACCCCCCCCCCCCCCCACCCCCCCCCCCCCCCACCCCCCCCCCCCCCCACCCCCCCCCCCCCCCACCCCCCCCCCCCCCCACCCCCCCCCCCCCCCACCCCCCCCCCCCCCCACCCCCCCCCCCCCCCACCCCCCCCCCCCCCCACCCCCCCCCCCCCCCACCCCCCCCCCCCCCCACCCCCCCCCCCCCCCACCCCCCCCCCCCCCCACCCCCCCCCCCCCCCACCCCCCCCCCCCCCCACCCCCCCCCCCCCCCACCCCCCCCCCCCCCCACCCCCCCCCCCCCCCACCCCCCCCCCCCCCCACCCCCCCCCCCCCCCACCCCCCCCCCCCCCCACCCCCCCCCCCCCCCACCCCCCCCCCCCCCCACCCCCCCCCCCCCCCACCCCCCCCCCCCCCCACCCCCCCCCCCCCCCACCCCCCCCCCCCCCCACCCCCCCCCCCCCCCACCCCCCCCCCCCCCCACCCCCCCCCCCCCCCACCCCCCCCCCCCCCCACCCCCCCCCCCCCCCACCCCCCCCCCCCCCCACCCCCCCCCCCCCCCACCCCCCCCCCCCCCCACCCCCCCCCCCCCCCACCCCCCCCCCCCCCCACCCCCCCCCCCCCCCACCCCCCCCCCCCCCCACCCCCCCCCCCCCCCACCCCCCCCCCCCCCCACCCCCCCCCCCCCCCACCCCCCCCCCCCCCCACCCCCCCCCCCCCCCACCCCCCCCCCCCCCCACCCCCCCCCCCCCCCACCCCCCCCCCCCCCCACCCCCCCCCCCCCCCACCCCCCCCCCCCCCCACCCCCCCCCCCCCCCACCCCCCCCCCCCCCCACCCCCCCCCCCCCCCACCCCCCCCCCCCCCCACCCCCCCCCCCCCCCACCCCCCCCCCCCCCCACCCCCCCCCCCCCCCACCCCCCCCCCCCCCCACCCCCCCCCCCCCCCACCCCCCCCCCCCCCCACCCCCCCCCCCCCCCACCCCCCCCCCCCCCCACCCCCCCCCCCCCCCACCCCCCCCCCCCCCCACCCCCCCCCCCCCCCACCCCCCCCCCCCCCCACCCCCCCCCCCCCCCACCCCCCCCCCCCCCCACCCCCCCCCCCCCCCACCCCCCCCCCCCCCCACCCCCCCCCCCCCCCACCCCCCCCCCCCCCCACCCCCCCCCCCCCCCACCCCCCCCCCCCCCCACCCCCCCCCCCCCCCACCCCCCCCCCCCCCCACCCCCCCCCCCCCCCACCCCCCCCCCCCCCCACCCCCCCCCCCCCCCACCCCCCCCCCCCCCCACCCCCCCCCCCCCCCACCCCCCCCCCCCCCCACCCCCCCCCCCCCCCACCCCCCCCCCCCCCCACCCCCCCCCCCCCCCACCCCCCCCCCCCCCCACCCCCCCCCCCCCCCACCCCCCCCCCCCCCCACCCCCCCCCCCCCCCACCCCCCCCCCCCCCCACCCCCCCCCCCCCCCACCCCCCCCCCCCCCCACCCCCCCCCCCCCCCACCCCCCCCCCCCCCCACCCCCCCCCCCCCCCACCCCCCCCCCCCCCCACCCCCCCCCCCCCCCACCCCCCCCCCCCCCCACCCCCCCCCCCCCCCACCCCCCCCCCCCCCCACCCCCCCCCCCCCCCACCCCCCCCCCCCCCCACCCCCCCCCCCCCCCACCCCCCCCCCCCCCCACCCCCCCCCCCCCCCACCCCCCCCCCCCCCCACCCCCCCCCCCCCCCACCCCCCCCCCCCCCCACCCCCCCCCCCCCCCACCCCCCCCCCCCCCCACCCCCCCCCCCCCCCACCCCCCCCCCCCCCCACCCCCCCCCCCCCCCACCCCCCCCCCCCCCCACCCCCCCCCCCCCCCACCCCCCCCCCCCCCCACCCCCCCCCCCCCCCACCCCCCCCCCCCCCCACCCCCCCCCCCCCCCACCCCCCCCCCCCCCCACCCCCCCCCCCCCCCACCCCCCCCCCCCCCCACCCCCCCCCCCCCCCACCCCCCCCCCCCCCCACCCCCCCCCCCCCCCACCCCCCCCCCCCCCCACCCCCCCCCCCCCCCACCCCCCCCCCCCCCCACCCCCCCCCCCCCCCACCCCCCCCCCCCCCCACCCCCCCCCCCCCCCACCCCCCCCCCCCCCCACCCCCCCCCCCCCCCACCCCCCCCCCCCCCCACCCCCCCCCCCCCCCACCCCCCCCCCCCCCCACCCCCCCCCCCCCCCACCCCCCCCCCCCCCCACCCCCCCCCCCCCCCACCCCCCCCCCCCCCCACCCCCCCCCCCCCCCACCCCCCCCCCCCCCCACCCCCCCCCCCCCCCACCCCCCCCCCCCCCCACCCCCCCCCCCCCCCACCCCCCCCCCCCCCCACCCCCCCCCCCCCCCACCCCCCCCCCCCCCCACCCCCCCCCCCCCCCACCCCCCCCCCCCCCCACCCCCCCCCCCCCCCACCCCCCCCCCCCCCCACCCCCCCCCCCCCCCACCCCCCCCCCCCCCCACCCCCCCCCCCCCCCACCCCCCCCCCCCCCCACCCCCCCCCCCCCCCACCCCCCCCCCCCCCCACCCCCCCCCCCCCCCACCCCCCCCCCCCCCCACCCCCCCCCCCCCCCACCCCCCCCCCCCCCCACCCCCCCCCCCCCCCACCCCCCCCCCCCCCCACCCCCCCCCCCCCCCACCCCCCCCCCCCCCCACCCCCCCCCCCCCCCACCCCCCCCCCCCCCCACCCCCCCCCCCCCCCACCCCCCCCCCCCCCCACCCCCCCCCCCCCCCACCCCCCCCCCCCCCCACCCCCCCCCCCCCCCACCCCCCCCCCCCCCCACCCCCCCCCCCCCCCACCCCCCCCCCCCCCCACCCCCCCCCCCCCCCACCCCCCCCCCCCCCCACCCCCCCCCCCCCCCACCCCCCCCCCCCCCCACCCCCCCCCCCCCCCACCCCCCCCCCCCCCCACCCCCCCCCCCCCCCACCCCCCCCCCCCCCCACCCCCCCCCCCCCCCACCCCCCCCCCCCCCCACCCCCCCCCCCCCCCACCCCCCCCCCCCCCCACCCCCCCCCCCCCCCACCCCCCCCCCCCCCCACCCCCCCCCCCCCCCACCCCCCCCCCCCCCCACCCCCCCCCCCCCCCACCCCCCCCCCCCCCCACCCCCCCCCCCCCCCACCCCCCCCCCCCCCCACCCCCCCCCCCCCCCACCCCCCCCCCCCCCCACCCCCCCCCCCCCCCACCCCCCCCCCCCCCCACCCCCCCCCCCCCCCACCCCCCCCCCCCCCCACCCCCCCCCCCCCCCACCCCCCCCCCCCCCCACCCCCCCCCCCCCCCACCCCCCCCCCCCCCCACCCCCCCCCCCCCCCACCCCCCCCCCCCCCCACCCCCCCCCCCCCCCACCCCCCCCCCCCCCCACCCCCCCCCCCCCCCACCCCCCCCCCCCCCCACCCCCCCCCCCCCCCACCCCCCCCCCCCCCCACCCCCCCCCCCCCCCACCCCCCCCCCCCCCCACCCCCCCCCCCCCCCACCCCCCCCCCCCCCCACCCCCCCCCCCCCCCACCCCCCCCCCCCCCCACCCCCCCCCCCCCCCACCCCCCCCCCCCCCCACCCCCCCCCCCCCCCACCCCCCCCCCCCCCCACCCCCCCCCCCCCCCACCCCCCCCCCCCCCCACCCCCCCCCCCCCCCACCCCCCCCCCCCCCCACCCCCCCCCCCCCCCACCCCCCCCCCCCCCCACCCCCCCCCCCCCCCACCCCCCCCCCCCCCCACCCCCCCCCCCCCCCACCCCCCCCCCCCCCCACCCCCCCCCCCCCCCACCCCCCCCCCCCCCCACCCCCCCCCCCCCCCACCCCCCCCCCCCCCCACCCCCCCCCCCCCCCACCCCCCCCCCCCCCCACCCCCCCCCCCCCCCACCCCCCCCCCCCCCCACCCCCCCCCCCCCCCACCCCCCCCCCCCCCCACCCCCCCCCCCCCCCACCCCCCCCCCCCCCCACCCCCCCCCCCCCCCACCCCCCCCCCCCCCCACCCCCCCCCCCCCCCACCCCCCCCCCCCCCCACCCCCCCCCCCCCCCACCCCCCCCCCCCCCCACCCCCCCCCCCCCCCACCCCCCCCCCCCCCCACCCCCCCCCCCCCCCACCCCCCCCCCCCCCCACCCCCCCCCCCCCCCACCCCCCCCCCCCCCCACCCCCCCCCCCCCCCACCCCCCCCCCCCCCCACCCCCCCCCCCCCCCACCCCCCCCCCCCCCCACCCCCCCCCCCCCCCACCCCCCCCCCCCCCCACCCCCCCCCCCCCCCACCCCCCCCCCCCCCCACCCCCCCCCCCCCCCACCCCCCCCCCCCCCCACCCCCCCCCCCCCCCACCCCCCCCCCCCCCCACCCCCCCCCCCCCCCACCCCCCCCCCCCCCCACCCCCCCCCCCCCCCACCCCCCCCCCCCCCCACCCCCCCCCCCCCCCACCCCCCCCCCCCCCCACCCCCCCCCCCCCCCACCCCCCCCCCCCCCCACCCCCCCCCCCCCCCACCCCCCCCCCCCCCCACCCCCCCCCCCCCCCACCCCCCCCCCCCCCCACCCCCCCCCCCCCCCACCCCCCCCCCCCCCCACCCCCCCCCCCCCCCACCCCCCCCCCCCCCCACCCCCCCCCCCCCCCACCCCCCCCCCCCCCCACCCCCCCCCCCCCCCACCCCCCCCCCCCCCCACCCCCCCCCCCCCCCACCCCCCCCCCCCCCCACCCCCCCCCCCCCCCACCCCCCCCCCCCCCCACCCCCCCCCCCCCCCACCCCCCCCCCCCCCCACCCCCCCCCCCCCCCACCCCCCCCCCCCCCCACCCCCCCCCCCCCCCACCCCCCCCCCCCCCCACCCCCCCCCCCCCCCACCCCCCCCCCCCCCCACCCCCCCCCCCCCCCACCCCCCCCCCCCCCCACCCCCCCCCCCCCCCACCCCCCCCCCCCCCCACCCCCCCCCCCCCCCACCCCCCCCCCCCCCCACCCCCCCCCCCCCCCACCCCCCCCCCCCCCCACCCCCCCCCCCCCCCACCCCCCCCCCCCCCCACCCCCCCCCCCCCCCACCCCCCCCCCCCCCCACCCCCCCCCCCCCCCACCCCCCCCCCCCCCCACCCCCCCCCCCCCCCACCCCCCCCCCCCCCCACCCCCCCCCCCCCCCACCCCCCCCCCCCCCCACCCCCCCCCCCCCCCACCCCCCCCCCCCCCCACCCCCCCCCCCCCCCACCCCCCCCCCCCCCCACCCCCCCCCCCCCCCACCCCCCCCCCCCCCCACCCCCCCCCCCCCCCACCCCCCCCCCCCCCCACCCCCCCCCCCCCCCACCCCCCCCCCCCCCCACCCCCCCCCCCCCCCACCCCCCCCCCCCCCCACCCCCCCCCCCCCCCACCCCCCCCCCCCCCCACCCCCCCCCCCCCCCACCCCCCCCCCCCCCCACCCCCCCCCCCCCCCAATGAGGTGGGTGGGGCTGAGAGAGCTCCGAGAAGCTGTGACTAGCCCAAGGTCACCCAGCTGGCGTGTGTGGGAGAGCCCAGGCTAATCTGAATTCCCCAGATAAGCCTCCACAGCTCAGGCGGCAGAGCGGAGAATCAAACCCGGTTCCTCCAGATTAGATACACGAGCTCTTAACCTCCTACGCCACTGCTGCTCAATAGTGGCATTTGCAGTAAAACCCGTCTTGAAATTTTGGTGACCGTGGTATCATAGACAAAACGTTATGCCTTTTTGAATTGATTGCTCTTTAGAACAGGCCGTGATCATGTATAGCAGTGATTGCTTTTTATAACTAACCCCTTTCCTCCTGTTAAGTATACAGCAAGGCACTGAGCCAGCAAGGTGTAGCAGTTAAGAGCAGCGGGCTCTAATCTGGAGAACCGGGTTTGTTTTCCTGCTGATAAACATGAAGCTCGCTGGCTGAACTTGGGCCAGTCACAGTTCTCTCTGAACTCACTCAGTCTCGCCTACCTCACAAGGTATCTGTTATGGGGAAGGGAAGGGAAAGGAGTTTGTAAACTACTTTGAGACTCCTTCCAGGAGAGAAAGGCAAGGAGCAGAAGTGGCGAGGGAGGTTAAGAGCTTGTGTATCTAATCTGGAGGAACCGGTTTTGATTCCCAGCTCTGGCCTCTGAGCTGTGGAGGCTTATCTGTGAATTCAGCCTGTACACTCCCACACATGCCAGCTGGGTGACCTTGGGCTGGTCACAGCTTCTCGGAGCTCTCACAGGGTGTTTGTTGTGAGGGGGGAAGGGCAAGGAGATTATAAGCCCCTTTGAGTCTCCTGCAGGAGAGAGAAAGGGGGAAGAATCCAAACTCTTCTTCTTCATCATCATCATTGAGATGATGAGCCCCCAGGGGATGGGGCGGTTTATAAATCGAAACAATAAATACATAAATAAATAAATAAATAAATAAATAAAATCATTGGAAGAAGTGATGGTCATGTGTTCTTACTTCTTTCTCATGCAGAGCACCTTTCAACACAATTGCTGTGGAGTTGTAGGGGAGTCTGATGCCTGGTTAACAGGTTCCTGGAGATATCTGCTTGTCCACAATCAGGAAACAGGATCCCAATGGATTCATTGAATAGCAGAACTGATCTTGAAGTTTTTACCTGATAAGAGTACAAATTTATTTTTGGCTTCCCTATGTTAAGCTTTCTGCATTACTTCAAGGAACTAAACGCGTACAACTTATTTTTGACTAAGTGATGCAAAGATTCTCATAACTGAATTAATCAAATACCGGTATAATTTCATTCATATAACTGCACAGGGAGAGAGGAATGCTAAGCACTAAAGAATATTTATGAAATGCTCACTAAAAAGTGCTCAGATGACATTCCTGACCAAATTTCTGCCTCTTTCCTGCAGAAGCATCCTGGTGAGCAGGGGCCCCCAGCTATGGCTCCGCAGATCTGTGGAGTTTTCATCTGCTGTACTGTTTAAGCATGCACCGAGGAGAGGAGCACGGGCAAGAACTTCAGGTGGGCAGCCATAACAAGCCAAGTTAGCGAGCACTGAGCTCCCCACTGTATCACTTCAGCGAGGCTGTGTGCAGAGACCGGGACTGCCCAAGACTTCCGAGAGGCTGAGAGGTTACAGCTGTGTCCAGAGTCCAGCCACAGATGCAGGCGAAACGTTAGGAACAAAATCCACCAGACCACGGCCACACAGCCCGGAAAACCCACCAGAACCAACTGGAAACATGGCTCTGAAGGGTTCCAGCAGCCAGAGTCTGAGTGCTGGAAATCTGGCTGCAATGTCTGCAATAGATTTCCAAGCCCTGGGGACCCACTAGCGGATTGGTGATGCACCACAACTTCCTCCTTGAAAGATATCCTTCCCATGAGGGACATGATGGTCTCCATAGTGGAGAATTCTGGATTCCTATGGCTGGCGAAGTTCCTTGTTCCCAGCTGGAATGCTCCAAGCAAGGCTTATTTTGTTTCTACTGTCATTTCTGTTCTTATGGATATCATCACCGCTGTCGGAGAATGCTTGAAGCAATATTTCAGAGGAGCAGTGCGTCCGACCACAGAACTTTTGTCTTGGCAGACTGAGGATTACCTGTCTCTGATGTCTGCTGAGTTACCTAGGGCATAAGAACATAAGAACAAGCCAGCTGGATCAGACCAGAGTCCATCTAGTCCAGCTCTCTGCTACTCACAGGTGCTCCACCAGGTCCCTTCTTCGAGCTCACATGCAGGATGTGAAAGTAATGGCCTTCTGCGGTTGTTGCTCCTCAGCACCTGGACTGTTAAGGTATTTGTAATCTCAGATCAAAAGAGGATCAGGATTGGTAGCCATACATCGACTTCTCCTCCATAAATCTATCCAAGCCCCTTTTAAAGCTATCCAGGTGAGTGGCCATCACCACCTCCTGTGGTGCAGCATATTCCAAACACCAATCACACGTTGTGTGAAGAAGTGTTTCCTTTTATTAAGTCCTAATTCTTCCCCCAGCATTTTCAAGGAAATGCCCCCTGGTTCTAGTAAGTATCTGTGAGAAAGAGAGAAAAATTTCTCTCTGTCAACATTTTCTACCCCATGCATAATTTTATAGACTTCAATCATATCCCCCCCCTCAGACATCTCCTCTCCAAACTAAAGAGTCCCAAACGCTGCAGCCTCTCCTCATAAGGAAGGTGCTCTAGTCCCTCAATCATCCTCCCTGCTCCTTCTTCTGCACTTTTTTTTCTATCTCTTCGATATCCTTTTGAGATGCAGCTTACCAGAACTGGGCACAGTACTCCGGCGCGTAATGCGCATCTTCACTAAGCTTTATATAAGGGCATGACAATCCTTTTGCAGTTTTATTTTCCTCAACTCCTTTCCTAATGAGATCCCCTAGCATAGAAGTTTGCCTTTTTTCACAGCTGCCATGCATTGAGTTGACATTCCCATGGAACTATCAACCAAGACACCCAAATCCCTTGGAAGCAGCTTGAAGAGGAGACATTCGCCCATGCTGGGCATATGTAGCCTTGGATGGGCTGATGCTGCTGAGAATGTTGCCATTAAACTTGACAGGACTTTATTGAGGATTGGCTGTCAATTCTAAACCTAACGTTAGCACAACAAAAAACACTTGAGCATTGAGAAAGGCCTTCACAGCAGCTGAAGCTTCAGCCTTGCCGTCAACATGGAGGCCCTGTAGATATATGTGGTGGTAAGGCAGAGCAAACCCTGAATGCCACACTGGCTGCTTTGTGATGACGCTTTATAAGTCCCAAGCCTCAGAGGAACTGAAAACATTGCTTGCCATTTTTAATTTTGTCCTTAGAAAAGCCTCCAGTAAAGAACGCTTTGAGACAAAGTATTCTGCACGCCAGAGAGCTCGCAGCAGCGGTCTGTATTGAGGTTGTGGCGAATATGTGAAACGGTTACCTCAGCAAAGTTACTTCAGCTCAGCCGCATTGGGCCACACTTGTTGACTGACATGGTGAAAGCATTCTGCAGTCCTGCGAGGAGGTGGTGGAACATCTCTGTGGCCTGTGCGCCAAGCTAAAATAGGTGAAAATTGATGCTTGCTGTGGTTCATTATAGAGAAGATGCCTCAAGAGCAACAACAAAGAGCAGTGTGGGACACTGTTTCCACTTACTCCTCCAGCTAGTGGCCTTCCACACCAGGGAAATATTTGCAAGCTGGTGAGGGAAGATGTTAGTTACTGGGCTGGCCTTTCTTGCATCCTCTCAGTATTAGGACATATTCATTTTCTTAGCTGTCTCTAGCCTTTCATGCACCACCGACTCAACGAAGTCAAGGATCACATCTTCTTGGCCAGATTATTGTTGCTGATTTGTGTGAATAAGTGGACACACCTTACTGCTAGACAGTGGTGGGATTCATCCGGTTCGCTAATCTACCTTCCGGCAGAAACCGGTTGTTAAAAAATGGTGCTTTGTAAACCACCAGTTGTTAAATTATGTGAATCCCACCACCAGAACCGGTTGTTAAATTATTATGTGGAATTTTGCTGTACAGTTGTTCAGGCAGTGCAAAACCAGTTAACATAATGTATATTTGAATCTTCTGTCCCCTTTACTTATGTATGGTGTATTATTTTCTGCACGCATGGGTGTCTTTATTATTTCCTGATAAATTTCTAACAATGCATTTTGGTAGTCTTATTTTGGGACTGTAATAGCCAAGATTTGTAATAGATGTATTGTCGGCTAAGGCTTTTCACGGGCTGGAATCACTGGGGTGCTGTGTGGTTTCCAGGCTGTATGGTCAGTCAGAAATTCTAGCAGCATTCTCTCCTGGATCGCTACTTCGCATCTCGTGGCTGGCATTTTCTAGAGTGATCTTTTTGTAATAGATATTAATGTGATTAACATGTATAATCCTGACTGTGATTACGCCCCCTACTTACAATTAGAGCTTTACAAATTAGGTCAAATCCCAAGAAGTCTATAACTTATTCCGTACGCTGTAATTATTTTTTTGATTCGAATATTGCTGCAATGTTTGTGGGTCTTTTGTTCCATTGTAATTTCCCTGGGGATTACCACTCAGCCCTCTTTTTTTCCCTAACAGCAAATTGCAGAATATAAAATGTAATCTAAAAGACTTCTTTGGCAAAAAATCTCCCTCAGCGAAACTGCCAAAGGTCACAGGGAGCATCAAACCAATATAATTTTCCTAACCAGAGTTGGTCATTTTGTGTATGATGGATCCTAACTGTCAGAGGCTCATTCCGCCCATGCAGAATAATGCCCTTTCAAACTGCTTTCAGTGCTCTTTGAAGCTGTGCGGAATGGCAACGTCCACTTGCAAACAGTTGTGAAAGTGGTTTGAAAACGCATTATTTTGCGTGTGCGGAAGGGGCCAGAGTCACTTAGGGATTTGAATCACTGGAGAACGGATGGTTTTTTGCTCGTTTCAGGGGCTGGTGACCTTTGAAGATGTGGCTGTCTATTTCACCCAGGAGCAGTGGGCTCTGTTGGACCCTGACCAGAGAACCTTGTACAGGGAAGTCATGCTGGAAAATTATGAGAATGTGACTACACCGGGTAAGGAATTCATTTGTTTTCATAGTAGCTGGAAGGCTTGAAAGTATCCACCATTCACCGTGCCCCTCTATAGTTCTGCCTAGATTCAGTTCTTTTTTTCCTAATGTATTTCTTTTCTGCATTATCTGAAAGGTACTGTGTGAACGGCAAGAGATCCTTTTCTGATTTTATTCTCACAAAAATCTCTTAAGTGGGTTGGGCTGAGCATTTGGACGTGTCCCAGAGTTGTCCAGTCTGCTCGTGTGGTTATATCTGCCACCTTAACTGCTAAGGCCTTCTGTACTTGCTTGATGGTGTAACTCTGCCTCTCCAGCTATCCAAAATTGTCCTTTTCTCCTAAAATACTGTTTACATTTTTCTTTTCTGTCCTCTCTTGCTGGTATCCTTAAATGGTTGCAAAGTGCATTATGTGGACGTTTTGCTTCACTTGAGTGGATCTTGTCGCTGCCTAGATGGGAGATGTCCTGCCATGGCACTTGTGTTCACCTCAAATTCCAAGAAGGAATAAAGACAGGATAAAAATGTAATATAATAAATATAAATCCACTTCCAGAACAGGTAGCAGGGTAGCCACCTCTCCTTTTTCATGTACAGTGGAACCTTGGTTTTCATTGCCTTCAGTTTTCATCGGTTTCGGTTTTCAATGCGATTTTTTTCAGTGAAAAATTTGTCTCGGTTTTCATCGATTTGCTCCTCGGTTTTCATCGATTTGCAGTCAGGTGCAGTGGGTTTGTGGAGAAAAAATCACCCTGACAAAGCTGTTGCGTACAGGCGGCTGTGTCCTTGCAGCTTGTTTAATTCTGATAATGTCTCTTGGCCCCATTTCAGACAAATCTTAAAGAGGCATCATCAGAAACAGACCCTCTTTGGACAGCTTTCTGGTGCCACATTGGTCCACTGGCTCTGAAGTGCTGGTCCTAGTGTTATTGTTTGTTACTGTTTTCAAAAGCATTAAAACAGTGTAGGTTTATTCACCAAAAATGTGTTTCTTTTGGTATGTTTTTTTTGGAATGCCTAGAACGGATTAATTGATTTCTACATTGATTCCTATGGAAAAAGTTTGCCTTGGTTTTCATTGGTTTCGGTTTTCATCGATTATTTTCGGACAGATTACCAACGAAAACCGAGGTTCCACTGTATATCTTTTCCCCCAACCCGACATTTCTACCAAACCAGACTCGGGTTCAAACTTTATTTATTTATAATTAGTCTTGTATACCGCCCTTCCCCCGCCCTTCCCCCTCTGCTGTGGAATTTCATTGTCATTCTAACTTACCTCACAAAATTGTGGTTGTGAGGACAAAATGGAGAATGGGGGAATGATAAAAGGTGCTTTGGGTCCCCACAGGTATAAATATCTAAATAAATGAAGGTGTACTCAGTCAACATGCAAGAAGATGTACAAATCAATTTTTGCCCGGCTTTTGTTATTGATAAGGTGTGGTTTTAATTCTTATCATGTATGACTTGTTTTTAGCTTCTATTGATTGGACACTTTGTTTATTTAAGCTCTTCATTACCTACCTTATACCTCTGGAATGATGGGAAGTAGACATTTAAATGAGGAACTCTTTATTTAGAAAATCACAGGAATCAGACCATCCTAATAGGTCTTCTTCCCTCCATTTCTGAGCAGGACTTCCAGTTCTTAAACCTGATCTTGTTTCCCGTCTGGAACGAGGGCAGGAGCCTTGGGCGCCAGATTCTCAGATCTTGAACGGACGAAAAATCTCTGATGCCATCTCAGGTGAGACCACAAATGAATGATGGGGGGGAGGGAGAAGACTTACAGTATCTGTTTGGAACTCTGGATTTCAGTTTTTCCCCACATGGGAATTGTTCCAAGATGTAATGCACCTACAATCTGACGTGTAACAGTTTGGCTATTCAACTGTGCTACCTATGTAACTTGGCAACCATTGAGAGCACAGGAGCAGCTGTTTGTTACTCTTTACAAATTGGTAGGATCTATTTGTTTCCAGATATTGCACTCCTGTCATTCTCATTGCCTGGATTTTGCTGTCCGGATCAAGAAAATCCAGGAGATGAATGACTACAGTAATGTGATATCCATCAATATGTGGATCCAGCCTGTTTCTGTTACATTATAGCAGTGATGGCGAACCTTTTTGAGACCAAGTGCCCAAACTGCAACCCAAAGCCCACTTATTTATCGCAAAGTGCCAACACAGCAATTTAACCTGAATACTGAGGTTTTAGTTTAGAAAAACTGGTTGGCTTCGGGGCGCTGCTACTCAGTAGTAAGCTTGGTGGAAGCAAACCGCGGTAACGCCGGAATGGGTGAATCATGACCCTAGGAGGGCTTCTACTCCAGAAGCAAGTCCCATTGCCAAGCAACCGGAAGCTACTCCCCAGGTAAAGGATCGCGCTCCAGGCTGATAGCTCTAGATGTGTGTGTGGGTAGATTCTCCACATGATGCGTGGACTCTGGGCGCCCGAAGCGCATAGAGAGGGCTCTGAGTGCTGCCACCTCTGGCAACCTGTGCCATAGGTTCGCCACCACTGCATTATAGAGTAACCCTAGCTGTAGTCCTGGCTTTGCACAGTTGCACAGAATAGACCTGCAGCAGCTCTTCTGTAGATACTTTGAAACTGTCTACATAATCAGAAAGATTTTGTGGTATAAGCCTCTTTAAATTGTGCCATTTCAGAATGTAGGGATGTGGTGAGATGGTCATACAATTGCTGCCCCCAATGGAAAGCTTCCAATATGTGGCAAATGGAAATGCCAGAGAGGATTTTTCTCTAATCCTTTGTAGTTGGATAGTTGCATTTTCCACATCTGCTCATCTGAGTACTTCTTGAAACTCCTTCTCAAGCTAATTCTGCTTGCTCTTTATTTCTACAGATAACCTTAGAAAAAAGCACTTATGTACTGTGTGTGGGAAACGCTTTACTCAGAAACCTAACCTGAACAGACACCTGAGAATCCACACAGGGGAAAAACCTTATAAATGCTCGGAATGTGGCAAGTGTTTTGGATGTCAGTCTCACCTTGTGAGTTTCACTTCCTAGATTCAAGTCCTACACTGGGGAAAAAAAAACCCTACAAGTGTGTGTGGTGTGTGATAAATACTTTGCTCGCGAAGCACACTCTTTGCCACAGGACACCGGGCAGGAATCTATGCTGAGAGAGACGCCGCATATAAATGCTCAGTCTGTGGAAGTGCGTTTTGCTTGCCAGTCTCAGCTGGTGATCCACCAGAGATACCACACAGGAGAGAAGCCTTATAAATGCAGTGACTGTGGGAAATGTTTTGCTGACCCTTCAGCCCTTGTGAGCCACAAGAGAATCCATGTAGAAGACAGATCCCATAAATGCACTGAGTGTGGAAAGAGCTTTGTTCAACTGTCTCACCTCGTGAAACACCAGCGGGTCCATACCGGTGAGAAACCGTATAAATGCACTGAGTGTGGGAAATGTTTTGCAGACCGTTCAGTCTTTGCAAAGCATCAGAGAGTCCACACTGGCGAGAGGCCTTACAAATGCTTGGAGTGTGGGAAATCCTTTGCCCGTCAAGAGCACCTTGGAAGCCACCGGAGAGTCCACACAGGGGAGAAACCTTATAGATGTTTAGAGTGTGGGAAATGTTTTGCTCGCCAGTCACATGTCATAAGCCACCAGAGGGTCCACACGGGAGAGAAACCTTGCAAGTGCTTGGAGTGTGGCAAATGTTTTTCAGAGCGCTCAACATTTGTGAGGCACCAGAGGATCCACACAGGAGAGAAACCGTATCGGTGTTTGGATTGTGAAAAATGTTTTGCTTCTCCTTCACACCTTGCAAGGCATCACAGACGACACACAGGAGAGAAACCTCACCGTTGCTTGGAGTGCGGGAAAGGGTTTGCTGATCGCTCTGCCTTCGTGAAGCACCAAAGAGTTCACACAGGAGAGAAACCCTATAAGTGCACAGAATGTGGGCGATGCTTTGCCAACCGGACACACTTGGTAACCCACCAGAGAGTCCACACAGGAGAGAAACCTTATGGCTGCTTGGAGTGTGGGAAAAAGTTCAGTGCAAATAGAAGCTTAATTCAGCATCAACGACAACATATAAGTGAGATTCCTTCTTTTTTTATCTTATAGATAGGGCTGTATTCTGCGGGCTAGAAACAGGAGCAGCATCACTAGACACCTGCTGTGGTATGATGCTCTAAGGCAGGATAAAATGGGGGACCCTGCAAAACCCAAAAGATGACTGATTAGTAGTCTAAAGGCAGGATTAATTATCTGTAGACTATCTTTAATTATCTCAGTAAGATGGTCCCAAAGGTATGATATGGAATGGTTCTCAGTTGAGACAATTAAGCAAGCCCTGGGTGTTTCTGGGATAACTGACATACTGCAAAGCTTCAGAAGAAGAGTTTGGATTTATATCTCTCCTGAAGGAGACTCAAAGGGGCTTACAGTCTCCTTTCCCTTCCCCCCTCACAACAAACACCCTGTGAGGTGGGTGGGGCTGAGAGAGTCCAAGGGCACCCAGCTGGCGTGTGTGGGAGTGCACAGGCTAATCTGAATTCCCCAGATAAGCCTCCACAGCTCAAGCAGCAGAGCTGTGTTGTGAGGCTAAGATGGAGAATGGGAGAACCATATATACTAGAGTCAGGGTGAAATGAAAATGTGATAGATAGCTAGATGAGTAGGAAGAGGCTTTAATTTTGTTTCTTATTCCACTTTGTCTACCATATATACTCATGTATAAGTCGACCTACATATAAGTTGAGGCACCTAATTTTACCACAAAAAACTGGGGAAACTTATTGACTCGCGTATAAGTCAAGGGTGGGAAATGCAGCAGCTGCTGGTAAATTTCAAAAACAAAAATAGATACCAATAAAATTACATTAATTGAGGCATCAGTGGGTTAAATGTTTTTGAATATTTATTTCCAAGAAAAACAGTAAACTAGGTCTGTAATCCCTGATTCTCCCTTTAAATGTACTCAGAAGGGAGGTGATTTAAAGGGAGAATCTGGGGGAAATTTGAGGGTGCCTGTCAGGGGAGGAATGTTTATGTTAGCAGTACCAACATTTCAGAGTATCTTTAGGAGACCCTCCTGATGATACCACCCAGGTTCAGGGAGTCCAAAGTTATGGACCCTCAAAAGGGTAGCCCCATCTACTATTAGCTTCCATTGGAAATAATGAGGGATGGGAGCACCCACTTTGGGGATCCATAACTTTGGATCCCCTGAACCAAACATCACCAAACCTGGCTGGTATCAGGAAGAGATAATTATTATTATTATTATTTATTGGGTTTATAGACCGCCCTCCCCCGGAGGGCTCAGGGCAGTGAACAACATATAACAGAGCAAATAATAGATTAAAATCCAGTAAATATAAGTTAATATGGCTCTAATAAATAAACCCTATCTTATTAAAATACAACATTATTAAACTAACATTAAAACAAGATGGCGCCAGCTTCAGTTCACCGAGAGCCCCAGAGGGGGGATGAGGCGGTAGATCCACTAGTGAAGTTTGATTCAAGGAGTCCAAAGTTATGGACCCTCAAAATGTAGCCCCATCTACTATTAGCTTCCATTGGAAACAATGGGGGATGGGGGCACCTCCTTTGGGGGTCCATAACTTTGGACCCCCTGAACCAAACTTCACCAAACCTGGCTGGTATCATCAGGAGTGTCACCTGATGATACCCTGAAATGTTGGTGCCATTAGCCTAAAAACTGCGCCCCCTGGTGGCCGACAAAGTAAAAACCCTAAAATATGCTGAAAAATTCGACTTATATGCCAGTATATACGGTACCTCCCTATTTAAAGGATCTGAGTAATTGTTCCTGTATCTCTTTCTTTCATCCCAGCCTATCCTCTGGCCCAGTATATGCAAAACATGTTACTTAGACATCAAGCCCTGCGTGACGCCGGAGGGACTGGGCAGGAAAAGAAGCTCTATGAATGGCTTTCGTCTGGGAAATGGCTGAATCTCCAAAGAAGCCTTGTTCGTAATGAAGATATCCGCAAGGAAGGGACACCTTTAGCAATGCCTTGATCATTCCCGTGAGGTCATTCATCAAAAGCCTTGGCTTGCGCTGATATTCCAAGGGGCAGCATTGTTGGCATTATTTCTACAGACTGGCTTGCAGGTGGTCAGAATGGAGGGCACTGAAGCCAAACTGAACTTTTAGCAAATTTTAAAGATGGTTGCAATTCTCAACATAGGGATTCTTGTCTTAAAACCTGAGCACAAAACTGAAGGCTTTTTGTGTGTTTTCGAAAAAAGCAGGCTGTCAGATTTGTATGAGTCTCAAAAGTTCTGTAAGTTATCAACTTAAATAGTGAAATACCACTGACATTGCATGTCAGCTACTGTAGTTACTACATAGAGGTGCGTGATGGATACCAAATACTGTATATACCGGTGATGGCGAACCTTTTCAAGACCGAGTGCCCAAATTGCAACCCCAAACCCGCTTGTTTATCACAAAGTGCCAACACGGCAATTTAACCTGAGTACTGAGGTCTTAGTTTAGAAAAAACGGTTTGCTCCGAGGAGTAAGCTTGGTGAAGCAACCGTGCAACACTTCGAATGGGTGAATCACGACCCTAGGAGCGTTTACTCAGAAGCAAGCCCCATTGCCAAATGCTTAATCGAAGCAATTACTCCCAGGTAAAGCGATCGCTGCTCCAGGCTGAAGGTTTCATATATGTGTGTGTGTGTGGGGGGGGTGTGATTTTCCGCCCCCCACCCACATGATGAACTCTGTGCACATGTGCCCACAGAAAGGGCTCTGTGTGCTACCTCTGGCACCTGTGCCTTAGGTTCGCCACCGCTGGTATATACCATTCCATTTCAGCTGTCCAATATGCCGAACACTAAACGTTGCATGTCAGTGATTAAATACTAATGTCTTTGCATGGAGGTTTTTCATATGGGCCTAAATACTACTGCATGCCATCTGTCAGTACTATTGTATGTTGGCTAACACGTGCAGTCAAATGCTAAAATATTATTGCATGTCAGCTATCAAACACTTAAGTGTTTAGGATGAGGGAAAGTAGCCAGTCAAAACATATCTGAAAATCCATGTCTGAAAGAAAATTGAGGGAACTGTCTCAGTGGAATGGATAGCCTAAGTCCATTTTCTCAGGTAGGAGTAAAGACCAGACTCAATAGGAAAAAAATAGGTTTATTTTTTACTTAGGAAGCGATACAGCAGGACGCGAGCTCACATCCCAGTGTGCCCAACAGATAAAACAGTTTCAGAGGCTTTTATGGCAGTGGTTTTCCAGCTATCCATTCATGCAAAGTCTTTCCTTCATGTGATTCTCTGACATATTCCCAAAACTTCCAGCAGTATCCACAGAGACTCCAGACAACCTCCAGGGCTGGCCTGGTATAATTTATTCCTCCCTCTTCATTGCATATGCAGCCCACCATTAAAATGTACTAGATAGATTCCTCTCTCTCACTCATAAAGTTAACAACTGCCCCCTTGAGTGTAGGATTCAGGGATGTATCAGTGCCAAGAAATATTGTCTTATCTTCTCTGGTATGGACTAGTGTCTTTTTATGTCTACACATTCTACATGAGATATCAAAATGTTCACATTAGCTGAATCCCCAGGTTAACAAGAATTTTGAGGAAATGAATGTTAATCAATGTACTAATCAACTAAAATGGGGGTTACATTCTGAAGAACATTCCCAAGGTATGTGAGATGTTCCCATAGTATTTATTCAGTAAGGAATGTATTTTGTTCAGTTCAGGAGCAGCAGTGGCGTAGGAGGTTAAGAGCTTGTGTATCTAATCTGGAGGAACCGGGTTTGATTCCCAGCTCTGCCACCTGAGCTGTGGAGGCTTATCTGGGGAATTCAGATTAGCCTGTGCACTCCCACACACGCCAGCTGGGCGACCTTGGGCTAGTCACAGCTTCTCGGAGCTCTCTCAGCCCCACCTACCTCACAGGGTGTTTGTTGTGAGGGGGGAAGGGCAAGGAGATTGTAAGCCTCTTTGAGTTTCCTGCAAGAGAGAAAGGGGGGATATAAATCCAAACTCTTCTTCTTCTTCTTCTTCTTCACACTCTTTGTTGCATGCTGGAGTACTTTTCCTTCCCCCCCCCCCCCCTCACCCTGATAAAATGTTAATGGCTAAAATGTTAATTCCTCGCTTCCCGGGCTGAGGCGGCTGTGCCAAAACTTTAAAAGAAGAAGAGTTTGGATTTATACCCTACTTTTCTCTACCTTTAAGTAGTCTCACAGTGGCTTGAAAACTTATTTCCTTTCTCTCCCCACACCTTGTGAGGCAGGTGAGGCTGAGAAAGTTCTGAGAGAATTGTGACCAGCCCAAGGTCACCCAGCAGGCCTCTTGTGTAGGAGCGGGGAAACAAATCCAGTTCACCCAATAAGAGTCTGCTGCTCATATGGCTAACCATGCTGGCTATCAATTACCCCATTTGATTAGTCAACTTATAAGCAAAAGAACAGATTGGAGTTCTGCAAATCTGCCTTCCAGTTTAGGTGTTCAAATAGATGCATAGAAAAGAAGGATGGGTTACATCCTTCCCTGTGCAACAGATAAGCCTCCACAGCTCAGGTGGCAGAACGGGGAATCAAACCCGGTTCCTCCAGATTAGAGTACACCTGCTCTTAACCACTATACCACTGGTGGATTTAAAGTTAGAAAGTTAGATTTGAAAACAAGGCGCATCTCACCCCAGTTGGAAAAAAAACACCCATCACTCCGAAAACTAAATGCAAATTGACAACAAAAGGCAAGCAAGGAAGCAATCTGGAGTGCAAGTTGCTAAAAATACAAAAGAATTAATAAGCAACGATTACTTAAATAATGGGCTGCAACAAGAAATCCCAGCATAGGAGTTCCAAAGCGACAAAGCTGGGGGAAGGTGCCCTGGAGGAAGGCAGGTAAACAAAGAGAGGTTTAGCCGCGATCAATTCTTCTGAGTTCTTTCTCCCCTTCGCCACCCTCCCTCTCCCCCCCCAATGGTTCAGAGAGCTGCACACTCTCTTTGATCTCCGTTTCCAAACGCTGCATCAGAAACAGGGCAGTCAGCTGTGACCAAGGATGAAGGTTTCAAAGAAAACCCACAAAGTAAGAAGGGATCGGAGTCCAGACTGCATTCGCTTGAGAATTCACAAATATAGGCCACCAATATAGGCCAAGATTCCTGTGATAACAGCCCCAAAGTTCTCCCTGAGGCCTTTAAAATGGTGGCTGAATCAGGGGTTGCCGTTTCTCCCTCTTGCTTGTCTCCTCGTTTGACTTGCTCTCTTTCTATGGCTCCTCCTGTGAGGCACGTTTGGAGTCCTGTTTGTTATGGCAGGCCCAAGAGGAGATATCAAGTGCTCTGTTCTTTTCTAGTTCAGCTGTGAATTTGAAAGGGCTGAGGGGAATTTCAGAGTTGTGGCCACCTGAGATGTATATTTAGCTCTAAGAGAAGCAGCTCTGTTTAATCGAGTTGGGATACTGCTTGGTTACAGAATCTGCCAAGAATTATGTCAAGGGGACCAGCACGGTGACATAGGCTCATTCGCCATTAACGCAAAAAATAATGCACTTTCAAGCTGCTTTCACAACTGTTTTTGCCATTCCGCACAGCTTCAAAGAGCCCTGAAAGCAGCTTGAAAGTGCATTATTCTGCGTGTGCGGAATGAGCCATAGGCAAACCCCAAAAGGAAAAAATTCAGAGGCATAGGAAACTCAGCAGGGAAACTGAGACTTTCGTGGCTTCTTTCTACATAAGGGGAAAAAAATACTTGGATCCCAAAACATGGGCGTTCTGCATCTTCAAAAGTGTAAGCATCATTTAAAATCTTTGTGTTTTGTTTCAGTGTTTGCCTTTTTGTTGTATGTTCCATCTGTCCGTCTATTAATAAACATTACCTTGG
This sequence comes from Sphaerodactylus townsendi, assembly GCF_021028975.2. Lineage (NCBI taxonomy): Eukaryota > Metazoa > Chordata > Lepidosauria > Squamata > Sphaerodactylidae > Sphaerodactylus > Sphaerodactylus townsendi. The sequence goes on from NC_059427.1 coordinate 21,223,705, forward strand.
TTTGCTATAATTGCAACCGTGGTTTGTTTTTTTAGTTATTATGCAACATACAGAAGAGGCAAACTGCTTCATGTTTAAGTACCTTCTTCATTATAACAGTTATCTTACATCGTTGAAACTTAAGAGATGAACGTAAGAATTGGGGTCTTGGGCAGAATATATCAAGTGGGTCGCCAGCAAAGATAAACCTGGCTGAGGATTGGGGGATGAAATTTGAGGGCCTAATGAAGCCAGTCAAGGTACTCCTGGAGTGCAGTTGTACCTATGTTTTTCTTACAATGGATTGGACCATAGGTCTATCAAGGTCAGTATTGTCTACTCTGATTGGTGGATCTGTCACACTATTTGATCTTTTTGTCTGAAGATGCCAGGTATGGTTCCTAGGGTGTGCGTACAAAGCACTCTACCTAGGAAACTTACGTACAAAGCATGGCTCCCTCCTCCCCTTGGCCTAGTTACTCTCTCTTCAGTAATTTGCAGAATATTACGGATGAGTAACCAGGTTAGTCTGTAGCAGCAAGACTAAAATAGGAGTCCTGCAGCAAACTGGGAGTAACAAAAATATGTGTGTGGGTTGGGCCCAGGTTATCTCAGGAACCTAGGGGTCATCTTTCACTGGAAGACTGAGGTGGCACTTGGCAGCCCCCGGCTACGACAACTTTATTTTGAAGTCTGTATTTTAGATTCTGATGGGGGCTAGGAATGGCTGCCAACAGTTTTACAAGAAGGGGATTTTTTTTAAATCTGCCCCTCAAGCTGCTCATTGTTGAAACATATTGTCACAGATCACATGTGATCACTACTGCACAGAGGATTATCGGCTGACCTCTCCCTTCCTTGGAAGAACTCTATAATTCCCGAAGCCTAAAGAAAGCCCAAAATATTCTGAGAGACCCGTCTCATCTGGCACACTCTCTTTGAACTTCGTTACCATCCAGCAGTAGACGTATACAAGTCTATCAAAATCTAGGGACAAGAGAGGTTTTAGAGACAGCTTCTACTCTAGAGCTGTGGCTATGCTAAACTCCGCGGCCGCTGCGGTGTTGATGTGTTTGGGGCTGTGTAGGGATGGGTGGAGGAAGGGGAAAGTGAGGATGGGGTATGAGTCTGAAATTGTGCATTGAGGAATGCTGCTGTAAATTTCGTTGTGCGTGCACAATGACAATAAATGCTTATGCTTATGTCCCCTGCAATACGAGGCATGTTAACAAAATTAGTCAGAAAAGTGACATGATAGGGTAGACACAGCTGGTTAGTGAATGCCTTGGTAAACTCCATTGAGGTGGCCGACTGTGTGATCCCCGCGGATCCCTCCTGTGGCATGTTCTGAGAGTTGGCGGAAATGGATAGAGTGGGAGGGAAGTTGCGAGCTCTGCCCAATCATTCAGCATTTGAAGGAAGGAAGGGGCCAGAATTAGATTGCCCGTTTGCTTGCTTTCTTCAAAGAGGCGAAGAGCTGTTTCTGGCATTTACCAAATCTGCTTCGGTTTTGTGCATGCGATCATGGAGGCAGAAGGGGGAAAGGACCATCTGTATTTGGCTCTGATTTCTCCTGCTTCTTTAGGATAGATATTACAAGACTGGAGGAAGAAGTAATGGCGCATGTCAAAATGAGGATGACCTAAGGAGGGAATGGGTATTGGAGCAGTGTCTTTTTTAACTTTTCCTGAATGCTGAGAACAGGGCGTGGGATAATAAACGGGGTAGAGAGAAGCAAGATGCTCAGCATCTATATGTGTTTAGTTATTTAATTGAGGCCTCTGTGTCAGCATGTGAACATGACCATAGCTGGATCATCTGCCCTAATAAAACACTAGTGAATGCATGCGAGAGCCCTATACGTGTTTGGGGTGTGGAATATGTTTCCCCTGGAAATTGGACCTTGTGTATTTATGGGCTTTTTCGTACACACGGTTTGTTCTTGATTTAATATATGAGGTTGTCACGGTTTCTGCCTTTTTTTCGCACACACTTGAGTCGTAATGTGCCTCGACCCCTAATCTGTCGCTCATTTCAGCCTTTGTCTCACATTTTTCCTGTCGCTCGACAATTGTGCAACTTTCTTGGATAAAACGGATTCCCCCCACAATCTGGTACCTAGGTGCAAAACGCAACTCGAACAAGCGACTGCGAGGGATCACGCCCACTGTGTGATGCGATTTCCTCCAACCAATCAGGATGCGGTAGAGCTTGCCAGTTGCGCGCAGCACATTTTCACTGTTTTCGTTTCCCTCTCCTCCCGCCCCTCACCAGCGATTAGTCAGCTTCATGCAGTGCATTGGTACTTCCAATCGCCGCCCCAATATCTCGGCGAGATAGCTGAAGTTCTCAATGCCAGTGAAATGCACGGCTTCGAGATAAAGTGAAATGGCGCTGACCTTCGTTAGCTGCGTGATGGCGGGGGGCCAAAAGCTGTCATAATGAACAATTACGTAGCCTTGGACGGCAAAACAGCCAATCGGAACTCTAGGTTTTATACTGCATTTCCAGGGCAATGCAAAAAAACCAAGGGGTTTCTTTGGAAGCAACAAGCAACATCCACAACAACCTGGTGATGTAATGTGAAGCGCATCTCGAAGCGGCGAAACAGCAACAAAAGCTGTCAGGATGTCGAGTCGCGGATTGCCTTGAATTCAAGAACAAACCGTTAATGTCGCTTGAAAAAAAAAGCCCTATGTGAGGCACTTTGTCTCTCAGCATTTGATTGTTAGGCCAAATGTCCATCCGGCACCAATGATAAAATTAATCTGGTTAAAAAGAGGTAGCTCTAGAACCATTCATTCTACAGAAGAATTGAATAACGTATAGACAGACGTTTAATTTTGCCCCACTACTGGTCATCTTGAGATTTTTTTACAGGTCTAAAGCTCCAGGCTTTAAAATGGAAATTCTAATTAAGAATAGAACTGGCTTAGTGTGGAGGACTAATTTACCTCAAAACCTACCCCAAAATGAGACTGACACTTAACTAGTACAGATTCCTATGGAATTGCCCTGAGCTCCCTGGTGAAACATGGCGCCTATTAGGGTTGCCAGGTCGAATCCCAACTACCGTCTTAGCCAAGCTGGTGGTTTCAGAGACACAGAACTTTGACCTCAAACCTGGATTAGTTTGTAATGTTCTAGAAACCTGGCTAAAAGGACGGTTAGTGGGGTTTGTTGATGACCGGAGGAAGGTCGATCCCTCAATCCTGGTTGGATTTAGTGTTCTGTAAACCTGGCTAAAGGCGGTGAGTGGGGATTCAACCGGGGAGGTTAAGTCCCTCAAGAACCCTGGTTAGATTTGTGTTCCTGAAACCTGGCTACAGGCGGTGAGTGGGGGGGGGGATCTCGACCGGGAGGTCGTCCCTCAAACCTGGTTAGTTTGTGTTCTGAAACCTGGCTAAGGCGGTAGTGGGGTTTCGACTGGGGAGGTCGTCCCTCAAACCTGGTTAGTTTGTGTTCTGAAACCTGGCTAAGACGGTAGTGGGGATTCTCCCCAGTTTTCTTCCAGACCAATTTAGAGAAGCTTAAAAAAAGTGGGCGGGGAACAGTTATGGAGACAATCCGTATCAACAAAACACTGATTACTGGCATAATTGTTACTTTTATTTAATTTCCACTTTCTTTAAAAATTACATCAATCTGGGCAGAACTATATGAGAGAGAGATGGTGGATAAATAGAGGGTAGATAGATCCAGAAGACAACAACTTCACAGATTGAGAATGCACCAAATCAATTTTTTTCTATTGAGTCTGCACAAACTGGTAGAGCCAGCACGGTGTAGTTGCACTCTAATCTGGAGATAACCCAGGTTTGATTCCCCACTTTGCCACCTGAGCTGTGAAGGCTTATCTGGGGAACTAGATTAGCTTGTGCACTCTAACACATGCCAGCTGGGTGGCCTTGGGCTAATCACAGTTCTTCGGAAGTCTCTCAGCCCCACCCACCTCACAGGGTGTTTGTTGGGGGGGGCGGGGGGAGGAAAGGAGATTGTAAGCCTCTTTGAGTCTCCTTGCAGGAGAGAAAGGGGGGATATAAATTCTCCTCCTCCTCTTCTTCTTCTGTCAGGCACAGTCTTTTCCCCCACAAAGGAATAGTTCATGTGGTTTTCTTTCCTGATTGGCTTTTCTGAGGTTTTCCACTTTTTTGAGGGAAGTGATCAACCTTCGAATGATGCACTGGAAGGAAGCAAAAAGGAGACAAAATTAACTTATGTGTGTATGTGTTGCTGAACATCCGGCCAGTCCATTTCTACAGATTGACAAGAATTCTTCTTCCTTTCTTTACTGGTGCTCAAGGCACATTGTATTTGACAAGGGATGGTTTTAAAATTGAGGAAATAGAAGCACTACAGGACAAGGCAAGACTTCCTTGGCCCCTGTATCCTCAAAGCATCCTAAAGCTGTGTCTCTTTTAGTTGCTTGGATCCTAGAGGCAAGACTAAGCAGTAAATGTGTTGGAATGTCTTAGAATGTCTTAGAATGCCCCCCCCCCCATTCTACAGTAAATGTCTTTAGAATGCCCCCCCCAATTTTACAGGTATTATCATCCAACCAAAAGAGCCATTACATATGAATACAATAAACATTGTGGTGGCAACACCAAACACACACACAATAATTCTGACCTATGAATCCTATATATATAAAAAAAAAGCTAACAGTAGTTTTTTGTTGATGACAACGAGTATATCTCAGTAGCTGCTGGGCCAATTCCTCTGAAAATTCCCAGCCACTGTAGTCAGCCAGGCGAGAGTGTTTTTAGATGTTCACATACTTGAAATTTCACACCTGGCCCAGGTAAAACACCCAGGTAAAACACCCATTGCCACCAACCAAACTTACTCCCAGGTAAAGGATCATGACCAGCCAGCCTAGATGTGTGGGAGGGGTGCCTTTCCATTCCACCCCCCCCCCCCCAGGAATGCGGGCACACACATCAATAACATCGCACAGTATCAGGCTGCGTGTTTGCATGAGCATGTACTGCTGGCCTCTGCAATTGATTTGCTGCTACTGTTCCTTTCCCATTTCACCACAATAAGAAGCCCACAGCTTGGCACGCTGTGGGTCAGACCCCTGCTAGTATTAAAAAAATGACTATAACCTTTTAAATTCCCAGAGTACCTCTGAGGAGATAGGAGGGGTCGTTCCCCCCCCCCCCACGCACACACACACACACACTGCTGAGTCTCAGCAAACCATTGTGCATCCTCTTGGCCTTCTGGCTCTCCTCACCATGAGGTACAAGAAGTCAGGTGAGTGAGAGAGACTGCAAGCTGATCACAGAGAAAAGGGAGTAAAACCACCACCTAACTGTGGCCAGTTTGCTCTTTTCCTGAATGGCTGCCAAGGTGGTAGTGGTTTCATTGCCTCTTCTCTGCAGGCAGTCACCTGGTGCTGGGAAAATAAGAGCAAAAGCCATAGAAAACTGTGTGTTATTATTATTGGCGGTGTGTGTATGTGAGACAGAGACAGAAAGAGGGTACTGCTGTGGGGCAGGGTTCTACTGGCATCCCTGGCATGAGGCTCACAGCTTACAAATCCTCCAGCTTTACCCACTTCCCTGGAACACTGGATGGGTACGACACTGAGGAACGGTGCTCATGAGAGATACTAGTGGCAAGTCAAAGAGCCTCATGTCACTCCTGAGCCACTGAGTGTCACTGCTTTAAAAGACTGAGAAGGAAGGAAGAAGGGAGGGAGGAGGAAGAAGGGAGGGAGGAGGAAGAGAGGGAGGGAGGAAGGGAGGGAGGAAGAGAGGGAGGGAGGGAGGGAGGAAGAGAGGGAGGAAGGAAGGAAGGAAGAGAGGGAGGAAGAAAGGGAGGGAGGAAGGAAGGAAGGAAGGAAGAGAGGAAGGAAGGAAGGAAGGAAGAGAGGGAGGAAGGAAGGAAGGAAGGAAGGAAGGAAGGAAGGAAGGAAGAGAGGGAGGAAGGGAGGGAGGGATGGAAGAAAGGAAGAGAGGGAGGAAGAGAGGGAGGGAGGAAGGAAGGAAGGAAGAGAGGGAGGAAGAAAGGGAGGGCTGCACCTGCAGTACCTCACTGCGCATGAAGCTCCCTCCCCCCATGGTCCAAACAATATCTCTGGAGCCATTTTGGATTGGGGAAACCCTTCTTCCCCCCACAGAATCAGGGCCACAAGGAAGTGAGTTCCCTGGGGAACTTGATGTCTGGCTACAAATGCCCCTGCGGATTCACATTACAAGTAGTGCGTAGCTTAAGACTTAAGATGCCACTGATTTTCTCAGCTTGGTAAATATACTGACATGGAGGAAATATTTTATACAAAGGGAAACGCAGAGTGTAAACGAGTGACTGCCATGCACTGCAATGGGGAAAAAGAAAACATTATGCATGATGCCAGTCAATAATGCACTGATGGCAAAACTTGTTCTAACAGGAGCCCCACATAGGGTGTAATATGTCCCTGTGTGCTAAGCATGTAGACATACTTCCCCACCCCCTGAACTCTGTAACACAAACACATCCTGTTTGGTGGAATATATCTCACCTGAAAGGGATCTTTTGCTTATGCGTTTGCCTTCTCTGTGTGTGCACCTTCTGGTGGATCATAAAGAGATCACGCTGATGCTGAGAAAAACACTTTCCACACTCAGGACAGCCTCTATATAAGGTTTCTCTCCGGTGTGAACTCTCTATGAGTGAGTCACAAGGTGTGGCTGCTTTGTGCACAAAACACTTCCCACATCTCAAGCACTTGTAAGGTTTCTCTCCCGTGCGGATTCTTTGCTGGGTAACAAGGAGTGATCTATGAGCAAAGTGTTTTCCACACTCTAAACTTATCTACACTTTCTTCTGTCCTGTGTGGACTGTCTGGTGAATCACAAGATGGGGCCGTTGGAGCTGAAAAGGAAACTTTTTCCACAATCAGGACATGCATAAGGCCTTTTTTTCTCTCCTGTGTGGACTCTCTCTTATGGGAGTTGCTAGATGTGAATGTTGAGCAAAAACATTTCCCACACTCCAAGAAAGCACTTATCACGGTTTTCTCCCCACCACGTATGGACTCTTTGAGATTAGCAGCTTCTGGAAATACCAGACTGGCCGATGCAGCAAACTTTCTTCCCACACCTCAAAGCATTTATAATGCAGAGTTTATCTCCTGTGCTGAGAACCCCTGATGTTTTATATATGCTGAACGGTGAGCAAAACATTTCCCACATTTCCTGAGCATTTATAAGGTTTCTCTCCAGTGTGAGACTCTCTTATGTTGCTGAAGGTCTGGACTGGTGAGCAAAATATTTCCCCACATTGCAAAGCACTTGTAAAGGTTTATCACCTGTATGGGGATCTCTGGTGTTTCCTACAAAACTCTGAACAAGAAGAAAAAGATTTGTTCCCACATTTGATGCAACTTATAGGGGCTTTTTCCCCTGTGTGAACTCTCCTGATGTATCCACTAAGTTAGACTGCTGTGTGAAAACGTTTGCCACTAACTGTGAACATTCATATGGTTTCTCTCCTGTGTGGATTCCTTTGAGTAGTGTCAAGCAAAAAAAGTTTGATTGCTGAACAAAAACATTTCCCACACTCTGAGCATTTATAAGGTTTCTCCCCTGTGTGGAGCCTGTGATGATCCACAAGATAGGATTTTGTAACCAAAATATTTCCCACATCTCCAAGCACTTGTATGTAGTTTCTCACACCAGTGTGAACTCTCCTGATGGATCATAAAGATCTGGCCCGCATGAGAAAAACACTTCCCACACTCCTGGAACAATTTTAAAAAGGTTTCTCTCCAGTGTGAGATCTCTTCACAGGAGTGTTTCATACCAAACTGAACGTCTATAAGCAAAAACATTTTCCACACACTGTGCATGTAATATGGTTTTTTTTTCTCTCCCTGTGTGAACTCTTCTGTATGAATCACAAGGGTTGAGTTGTCAGCAAAACATTTCCCACACACTGTGCACTTATAGCTCCTTTCTCCAGTGTGAATTCCTCCGATGTTTTGCAAGGTGAGACAGGCGACCAAAGCATTTCCCCACATTCTAAACATTTACAGGGTTTTTTCTCTCCGAGTATGGATTCTCTTTATGTATCAAAAGAGCACGTTTAGAGCTGTATTGTACAAGAAACATTTTCTCCCACATTCCATGCATTTGTATGGTTTCTCTCCAGTGTGAACTCTCTGGTGTTTTGCAAAGGTTGAGGAGTCAACAAAGAAACACTTCCTGGCACTCCATACATTTGTAAAAGGTTTTCTCTCCTGTGTGAAGTCTCTGATATGGTTTTATAAGGTGAGCCCTGTTGGGTAAAACGCTTTCCACACTCTGAAAAGGCATGTATAAGGTTTTTCTCCTGTGTGGATTCTGTGGTGATTCACAAGGTATGATGAGCGGGCAAAGCGTTTATTGCATTCTCAAGCACTGAAAGGATTTCTCTCCCCCCCATGAGACAGTCTGGTGGTTTTTACAAATCTTGACTGGTATGCAAGAACATTTTCCACACTCCCAGACATTTATAGGGTTTCTCTCTCCTGTTTTGGATTTTTTTTGCCATGGCTCATAAGGTGAGGGCTGTTGAGAAAATGGTTTTCCTCGCGATTCCTAAATATTTATAAGATTTCTCTTCTGTATGGATCCTGTGGTAGGCTCAAAAGGTGCTGATTGGCGAAATCCAAACTGTTTCTGACACTTATATAGTTTATGTCCCAGGTGTGACTTGGCAGTGTCTGGCCGAGGATTCAGTTTCTGACTAAAACATTTTCCACAGACATGGCACTTCGATTTTCTTTTTCCAAAGTAATTTTTTCTAAGATAAAAAAGGCAAAACAGATAACAGTCACTAAACTAAAGAAAAGAAAAGAAAAAAGGACAGAGATTGTTGGAAGGGTAGAAACACCCTGCAACGTGCAGTGTAGATACTGCCAGTGACTTTTGGAATTTCTTACACCCTGTTATTTTTTTTACCACCAGCTTTGCAGAAATATATAGCCACTTTTTAGCCCCTGCTTTTTTGATTTTTTTAAAGAAGTGGCACCGAGTAGGGACCATACATCACTACAAGATAAACAATACTTGGTAGGAAACTGTTGCTACAACAACATATTTTGTCAAGGACTTTTCACAGTTGGAATCAACTTTGGCTGTTGTGGATTTTCCAGGCTGAGTGGCCATAGTCTGGGAGTTTTTGCTCCTACCATTCTGTCCAAATCTATGGCTGGCACCTTCAGAGGCATATCACAGTAAGAAGAGTTTCCCACCACAGATGTGTTTTTTTTTCCACAGACACATCTTACTGTGACATGCCTCTGAAGATGTCAACCATATATGTGAGTGAAATGTTAGGAGCAAAAACTACCAGACCAAAGCCACTCAGTCTGGTAAACCCACAACAGCTGGTTGATTCCAGCTGTGAAAGTCTTCCACAGCACATTATTAGGGTTAATGTAATAATAATGGCCAATAGATCTGTCATCTGCTTCTCCCCACCACCAGCCTCTGGCACTCTCACCTGAACTGGTGCCCACAATCTTTGTTTCTTCCTGACAAACTGGCATCCACAAGGTTTCTAGTTCCAGCTGGGTAATACCCTCAGGACTTGGGACAAGAAATCCTTCTTGGGAAAGAAGATACCATCATGAAAAACCTGGATTTTCAATAGGGTTGCCCACTTCCAGCTAACATCTGGAGATCTTCCACTATTACAATTGATCTCTACTCTATGGAGATCTGTTTCCCTGGAAATGGTTGCTTTGAAGGGTGGACCTATGGCTTTATAACAGGGGTCTGCAACCTGCGGCTCTCCATATGTTCATGGATTACAATTCCCATCAGCCAATTGGCCATGCTGGCAGGGGCTGATGGGAATTGTAGTCCATGAGCATATGGAGAGCCGCAGGTTGCAGACCCCTGCTTTATATCCTCCTCTCCTCAAAACCCACCCTCCCCAGCCTCCACCTCCCAAGGTATTTCCCAGTCAAGAGCTGGCAACCCTAATTTTCAGGCATTTTGCATCTACATCTTTCATTCTGACTGTCTCACAGTGGCTTCACATAGTTCCAACTGCCCAAAGACTTTAAGTTAAATAGCAAAAAGATTAGACACATATGTTTGAAGCAAAAATAAGCTTAACCCAAATTATTATTATCATTATCATCATTATTATAACAACAACAACAACAATAATAAATAAATAAATAAACCGCTCAGGGCGGTGAACAAAACATATAGATAGAGAACAAAATAAAATCGATAATATCAAAATTAGTTAAATAGATCATAAAATAGTGGCTCTATACATGTTAAAAACCAACCCCATTAAAATGCAGCGTCCTAATATCAGATATACCGATGGCGTCCTACTAATAAATCCCCTAAGAAAAGGGGGAGGGGGGGATGGCAGGGTCCACAGATGTTATAGAAAAGGGGGGGGGGATCAGCTGGCTGATCTACCCCAAAGATGCTGACCAGGTGGAACAGCTCAGTCTTGCAGGCCCTGTGAAATTCATTAAAGATCGCCTCATAGAGTAGCCCGCGTAGCTGGAGGTAGAAGCTGTTCCACCAGGCAGGGGCCAGAGCTGTAAAGGCTCTGTGGCCGAGGTGGAGGCCAGCCGCATCATTGAGGGGCCAGGGACCCAGATTATGGTATGTACATGCAGAATTAAAACTTCAGCCTGAGTGCAGCAGCAACTTCGATATCCAAAGGAGAAGATATTCCTTTCCTCTTTTATTATTAAACTCACATGACCAAAGGGTCTTCAGCATATATCTTTTTTTTAATTTAATAAAAAAAAAAAAAAAGAATTAAAAGACATTTGAAGCTTCACTGATCAGTGTAGAACATGATCAAAATTATTTTTTTTTAATTTGTTTTCGATTGAGTTCGAGTTTACAAATGGAAATAAATTTATTGAGGTAGAAGCTCTACATTTTAATAGACAAAATCTGTGCACGGTTGCCATTTTTGAACAGGGCCAGATTCCTGAGCACCTAAGGAGATTGGTCATATCAAGCAAAATATGGTAAATTTACTTTCTTCTTTTCCAGTTTTCTTTCAAAGGAATTCAAAGGAGACCATAGTGCTGACGTTACAGATGGGGAAGCTGAGCCTTGCTTTTCTGCCCCACCCTGGCATCACGACATTCGCCTGAAAGTGCTCTTGCTTTCCAGCAGGGAAAGCTGGAGACCAAAAAAAAGCAGTAGGTGCACAGCAATTTTCCTTATAGGTTGGGACAAGGGAAGCTTTGCCCCTGCACAACTTCTGCTTCCCCTACATGCAGCAAAGTTTGCTGCACTGGGAGTTCAGTTGCCAAGCGCCCATTAAGGGGCCTCCTGTGTAATCCAGGCTAATACAGTGTATTCCCAGGAAGTCTACAGCTTCCAAGTGCTTTTCACATCCAGGCTTCCCTTAGCTAGAGCCAGGTATGATGCTTCATGCCAGGTATCCCTCAGATGACTACCTGGGATTGTGACCATTTTAAAACAGATTTCAGACCTGTTAAAGAATGGAGGAATAATCGTAAAACACGTATCATCATAGATTCTCTAGATTCTTTTTTTTTTTTTTTTTTTTTCCAAAGGATTACACAGTATATACTACAAGCATAAAGTCGAGGTTTTCAGCCTTTATTTGAAAGGCTGAAAAATGCCCCCCTCGACTTATACTGGCGGGTCCCACTTACCGGTAATTCTTATGTAAAGTGTTTCCCCTGTCCATGTCTTGACTCTGTCATGCCTTCTTTTCTGCCGCCTCTTCTTTCAAGCCACTTTCTGTGCTTAGTTTTCTGCTTAAGCTCTCTCCTGCCGGGTTGCATTTTGGCAGGCCCCTCACTAATCCCCTCTCACAATTCTTCACTTTCCCCGGGCAGACTTCAATGAGCTTGGTTTCAGAGAAGCTGCCTGTTGGGCAGCTCTGCTCATCCTATGGTTTTCTTAAAAGGGCAATGCTCAAAAAAGATTGCTTAAGCAACCTTTGGGCATTGCCCTTTTAAGAAAACCATAGAGTACAGGCTGCCCGACAGGAAGCTTCTCTAAAACCAAGCCTTTAGAGCCTGCAGGGGAAAGGAAGCCCGCCCTTTCAGCCGCTTTCCTGTGCCTCTGGTTCTCCTCTGCCTTTTCCTCCACCACCTCCCATCCCGTTCACCCTCCATGGCCCCAAGCTTATTCCCTCTCCCCAGACCCACCTCGCCCCTCGCTTATAAAAGCCCTCCCCCAAAGGCTTCTGGGGCGCTCCACTTTCCCCCAACCAGCCTTGGCCTCCTTTGCCTGCTCAGTGCCCCACCTCCCTTAACCGGACCTTTCCCACCCTCGACTTTATATACACGGCAGTCAATAAGGTTTTCCCCACAGTTCTTCCAAGGCAAAGAATTAGGTGCCTGCGGCTTAAAGCGTGGGATCGACTTATACGTGAGTATATACGGTAGCTGTGTATGTCCTGCAAGAGCACTTAAAAACAAAGGATAGCTCTACTACCTCCTTACCCAAGTCGGTGTGGGAAACCTCCAGTTTCTTCTGCAGCTCTCCAAAATCCGGCACCCGACGGCTCATCTCGCTTGTTCCAGCTGATCAATGAGCTTGGGCTTGGAAACCAGAAATCCCCTGCTTAGAAAATAAAATGAACAAGAGGCTTTTTAGCAGGAATTTAGCATTTAGTGTTGCATTAGGAGTTCTTACGGCGGTAATTTAATGTATTGAAGTTTGTATTAATAATACACTTGATGTAATAAATTGATTTATTTATTTATTTTATTTCTTCAATTTTTATAACCGCCCACGATTCCCCTAAAGGGCTCCGGGCGATGAACAACACAATTCAAACATCCAAACAGGAGCAGGTCATACACACAAAATATATAAATACATAGGCTCCATAATGCTTCTGTCCCTCTTGTAGGATTGGCTTCAAGAACAAAATAACGTAATACACAAAAGGAACAGTCATCCAGGAACAATTCTGTGAGTCAAGTTCGACTGTGGCAAAAACACAGAACCATGGGCATTGACAAGGCAGGCCTACAAAGGGAGACATTCTTGGTGGTCATCCCTCATATACTTTGATGGATCGGCTAGATCCAAAAATGCAGAATCTTCTGGAAGTAACACAAGATGTTCTACTCATCCATGTCAATTTTTAATGGCTAGGCATGGGCATGAAACAAAAAAAAAGGGTTTTAATCAGTGAACTGGGTTGTTGTTTTCAAGATCTCTCAGAATGAAGTGGGTTGCAAAACCGAAAATGAAATCAACTTACATCAAAGATAAAAAAAAGCAAGAAAAAAAGTCAAGTTGACTGTGGCAGAACCATAGCCTTTGTTGGGACCACAAGATGATGCAATTCTAGCAAAATTCCCTATTATCCCAGGAACTCTTCATTCAATGATGCTTTTCCAAGTGAAGGTAAAAAGGGTTTCCAATAGCCTTGGGCAAAAAATAGGCCTTAGGCAAATCCACTCTCAGCATCAAAGCGTAGGGATTTCCTCGTGATGAAAAAATGATGAATCATGTGCCTGTTCCAGGTACTCAAGTGCTCCGGAACATGTGGTTAGCAAACATGATGTTCCCTGTTCAACCCCAGCAACCTTAAGTTAAAGAATCTCTGCAGGATAGGGGAATGATCCTGGACAGTTGCCAATCAGAGTAGTGTAGCGAACTAGTACCATAGAGTCCAGGCAAAAGTAACTTTGTTATAGAGTTCTTTATTGAGGCTGGCATTCTTAGTCAGAAACAGGCAATCGCGAAGGGAACTGAAACCCAGCTTACAACCCACACAGCTTTTAGCAGACAAAGGCTCTCCGCACTTTCAAAAAAGGAATAAAGCAAGGCAGGAAGTTTCACACGGAGTTTCACACAAACTTCGTGAAGCACGTAAAAGATAAACCAAAACAGCTAAGAATTTCCCTTCCCGAAGGCATTGAGCCAAGAGTGTCCAGCAGGAACTCACTCGTCAAGGTCAGAAAAACACACACACACGCACTTTACAAGTAGACAATACCAAACAAAGATAGACTACCAGCCCTTCATGTACGGGTCGAGTCGCGGCTCCATATGTCTGCTATATCTGTAGACCACTAGATAAAGCAAAGAAGAAACCCTAGAATAAATGGAGATGGTAATCCTTATCTTAAGAAATAGTGTAAGGACAGAGGAGGACACCGGCAAACCCTTCCATTGCACCGTCAAATGAAGAAGGCAAGATCTTACCCACTGAGACCACATTCTCATAATTTTCCACCCATAACATCCCCACTCCTTTACAAGGCTCTTTGGCTCCGGATCCAGCAGAGCTGCCCTTGCCCAGTTGTGAAATACACAGCCACATCTTCAAAGGTCACTTGGTTCTGCAAAGAGATAAAAAACCATTCATTCAATACTTGTCATCCCCAAAACTCTCTCCATGGCTCAGCTATTATTTTTTAGAAAAGTTTGTACTTTGGAAACCGCAATTTGAAGTTTCTCACTTTAAAATACTCATGCACCAGAAAAAGGAGCCGGAAGTATTTGTTTCACTGAAAAGCACTCCTGACCCCTTTCAAGAAGTAAAAAAAAAAGAAGTTATAGAAGCACAGAGTTCAATCTGTCAAGACCGTCAGCAAATGCTGATCTCAATCCTGAGATCAACTTACAATGGCCAGAGTCCATAGAAGTAAGTAAAATTGTCTTTCCAGTTGTTGCTTACAAATTGACAAGCAGTTTTGGCAGATCTCATGGTGGGAAGAAGAAGAAGAAAAGAAGAAAAGAAGAAGAAGAAAAGAAGAAAAGAAGAAGAAAAAAAGAAAAAAAAAAAGAAGAAGAAGAAGAAGAAGAAGAAGAAGAAGAAGAAGAGGAGGAGGAGGAGTTTGGATGTATATCCCCCCTTTCTCTCCTGCAGGAGACTCAAAAGGGCTAACAATCTCCTTGCCTTTCCCCCCCTCACAACAAACACCCGCTGTAGCCAGGTGGGTGGAGACTGAGAGAGAGTCTGCCAGAAGCTGTGATCAGCTCCAAGGTCCACCCAGCTGGCGTGTGTGGGCGTGCACAGGGCTAATCTGAATTCCCCAGATAAGCCTCTCCCACAGCTCCAGGCTGACAGAAGCGGGAATCAAACCCGGTTCCTCCAGATTAAGGATACTACGAAGCTCTTAACCTCCTCACGCCACTGCTGCTCTCTTTGAGGTTAAGAAAACATCCTTACTCAAGTCAAACTGCAGATGAGAGGGAAGTCATTTTTTAATGTTCCCTACATTAAAAAGAAACCACCTACCTGTATGTAGTTAGCGCTAGCCTATCAGGACAAGAATATATTTCTGTTTAGCCCTACCATTATGTGCTATAGGATTACAATTAGAAAATATCCTTCCCCTGCACTTCGAAATGGAAAGATCCTAGAACAGGGGTCTGCAACCTGTGGCTCTCCAGAAGGTTCATGGACTACGAATTCCCACCAGCCCCTGCAGACCCTCTGTCCTGGAATATTGCTACTTCCATCTACATAATGATCTAGTTTGGCCCTTTGAAAGATAACTTTAAAAGGGTTTAGCAAAGAGAGAACCACAGATGCCCAGGCCTTTTGCGATGTGTTCCTTTTCCTTACATCTCAGTCCTACCCCTTCACCCTAGCCTCAAACTCTCACCAGCTGCCATCCTCACCTGCCATGGCTATTCTCCGGCGCTAACCTTTCCCTCCCCCCGAGAAGAGAGAGGACCAATCCAGGACTGACAGATAGACGTCATTCTAAACTCTCTAAGGCGTCAAAAAAAAAGCTAGAAAAAAAGAGAGAAAAAAATTATCTTTTTTTCTCTCTTTTAAATTTATTTGTAACTGACTTCCCTCTGTGATACACCTCTGAAGATGCCAGCCACAGATGAAGGCGAAACGTTAGGAAAAAGATCCACCAGACCATGGCCACACAGCCTGGAAAGCCCACCACAACCAGTTGAATCCAGCTGTGAAAGCCTTTGACAATACATCCTCTAGACTCCATTTTGGACCCTCATTGTTTATGCTTACTAGTGATCATAAGAGCTTCTAGTCTGATCCATACAACATGTTCTACACATAATGTAAAATGTGAACATACAAGTCCAAAGGGTGACCCACCGGAAGCTAAGCGGACTAAGACAGGTTAGACAAAGGTATTTTTCTAGTTTGGCCAGATCATTTACCAAATTTCCTTGGAGTTCAAAGTTATTTGCAAATTTCCTTGGAAGTTCAAGTTTGCCTGAAGACGCTGGAAATTAGCTTTCCCTTTCCCTGTAGGTCAGACCCTTGAAACTACCTGTTTGGCAGACCATTTTCTGCTTGTTTATACTTGGGGCTGTGATCCGAGGAATTCACCGAAAGACCTGAAGAGTACCTGGAAAACAGCGAATTGGTTAAGATGAATATTTTTGGCACACACTTTCACAACAGTTATGTCCCATGCTGTTCTGGAAGCCTGCCAAACAACACACAATGGAAACCCAGCCCAGAGTATCTTTTTTCAACTATGTTCATAGTCATCAATAGGTTTTAGACCATAGGTGTCAAGCTTCATGACCCTCCAGATGTTATGGACTACAGTTCCCATCATCCCCTGCCTGCATCATGCTGGCAGGGGATGATGGAAACTGTAGTACATAACATCTGGAGGGCCACGAGTTTGACACCTGTGATTTAGACAGTGGTGGGATCCAAAAATTTTAATAACAGGTTCCGACGGTGGTGGGATTTAAACAGTGGTGGCGCCGCACACACGCACCTCCAGTCCCTATTGGGCAGGGAGGTTGCTTTAGCAACCCCTTCTCGGCACTCAGGAAAAATGAGTAACCACTTCTAGAGAAGTGGTGAGAACTGGTTGGATCCCACCTTTGGGTTTTGACCAGAGTAACTCTACATAGAAACACATTGAAAGCAAAGCTCAAATTACAACTGTTCCCCTCCTGGCCAGCCTTGGCCAGGTATTCATACCATTATGAGGAACGGGACCCCCACTTATCCCCTTCCTGACAGGGATTCCTTCTGTACCCATCACCTTTTAAAACCTGTTTCAAAGCATCTCCTAACTTAACTGCACGTTTGCTACTCCCGGCCCCCTTCAGGAAGGACAAAGGGGAAATCTTCCTAAGATGCTGAATGAACTAGTTAACTGCAACCTGTTGGAAATCTGATAAAGGTCCTACAACAGGATGTCGGGAAGATAAAATCAGAGAAAATGCCATTATGGCTAAACAGTCTTGTAAACAGACTGGCAAAACATGAATCTGATGAGAAATAGGAACTTGTCTTCTTACACGAAGCTGAATCGATCATGTAAAAATAAAAATAACTTGAGGATCAAAAAGCTGCACAACAGTCTAACTAGTAAAGATGTGTTTGGAGTTGGTGGATAAATGACTGTGATTTTAAAAATTCCATTAAAATTTCTCTGATATTAGAATGTCACATTGGGATGCATCATATAATGTTTAATTAATAAAGTTTCATCATATAATGTTTAATTAGTAAAGACACAGTAGATGTCTTCTTCCTGTCCCTTCTTCCTGTCGTGTAAAAATAAAAATAACTTGAGGATCAAAAAGCTGCATAACAGTCTAGCTAGTAAAGATGTGTTTGGAGTTGGTGGATAAATGACTGTGATTTTAAAATTCCATTAAGGTTTCTCTAATAATATTAGAATGCCACATTGGGATGCATCATATAATGTTTAATTAATAACGTTTCATCATATAATGTTTAATGAGCAAAGACACCGTAGATGTCTTCTGTGTTTAGTTTCTTATCTATTATATAGTATTTTTTTTCTAATTCTATTCCATTAAATATATTGTGAAAATCAACATATATATATATTCCATTAAATATATATATTTTTTAAAAAAGAGGAAGATTTAAACGCATTCTTTGCCTCTCCCTCCGCCAACCTCTTCGCCAAACGGGCCCCTTCAAGGTGACTCAAATAAGGCAAGATCTCTAGATGCAGACACACAAACACACACAATCTGCTGCTCCCTTGATTTGCTTACCCGCGACGGTAGTTAGTGGGCTTCGGCTGCTCCTGCAACCCTCTGCGCGGATGCAATCCTACCAGCCCAGCCAAACCCAGCCCATTTGGCAAGGAGGCTGCCTTTGTCCCAAGTGAGAACAGCCATGGGGGGGCGCGTCCCCAAACCAAACCTGCCCATCAGCCACCCAGAATCCTATATCTCGGACCATTTGCAGAGCTGCGGGAGCTGGGAAGAGGCGCTCCTGGGAACTGCAAGTTTTTTACTTGGAAAACCCACCGAGGAGCCTGGGAATGGTAGTTTCCCCTTTCAGGCACTACGCCGTCGCATCGCCCCCTGATCTGCAGCGGGGCTTTCTGAGAAGTGTAAACGCTGCACGGAGATGATGCGCATTTAGCGTGCCGGGCAGCGCAGGGTGTTTGCTTCTTCTGCATTAAGCCATAGCAGTAAAATAAAACGGGACTCCGATAGCAGGTTCAAGACCTAACAAAATGGATCTCTGTGTCAGTTTTCTTGAGTCAGGACTCCGGTGAAAATTTCTGCTGAATTCCGTTCTTTCAGTCTCTGAAGCACGAATTGACTTTTTTTTTAAATTTTCCTGTAGTTTTCATACAGATTTTTTTTAAATAAAATGTTTTAATTGTGGCCGATTGTTTCCAAATGTCAAATGCAACAATGTACAAGAAATACTATTTAAGTTGTATGTGTATGCATGCGTGAAAAGTCGGGTAGGAAAGCAGTTCTGTTCATGGGTCTTCCTCTCAATTTTAAATCACGCATTAGCTGTCGATTATATGTCTAATCCATTAAAATTGTTTTCGATTCATTCATTCATCTTCCCATCATTCAAGCCTCCTAGATCTCGTCATATATAAATAGATGAACAGCGCCACCTGATGGCTACATGTGATGAGGCTACTGCCACAGCTGGGGGGTCGACAAGATAAACAAGAAATATATCTCTATGGGGGACGAGAGATAGTCAAAATCTGCCTGAAATCTTGGCTTTGGGATGTGCGGGACATTTACATTTCTCTTTCCCTTATCATTCTACTTATTGTATTCTCGAAGGCTTTCACGGCAGGATTCAACTGGTTGTTGTGGGTTTTCTGGGCTGTGTGGTCCTGGTCTAGTAGATCCTGCCGTGGCTACTGTGCGACCGTGGTCTGGTAGATCCTGCCTATTGTTTCTCTGCTTTTGGCTCGCCTTCCTACTCAGCCTCAAGGCAGATCTGGCAGGAATTTTAAAAGAAAGGGTCCTATTTATTTCTTCCTGACCACCAAATTGGCAGGCATGGGTTTCCCGGGCTATATGGCCGTGGTCGGGTAGTTTTTGCTCTTATCTATGACTGGCTTCTTCACAGGCAGGTCACGGTAAGATGCGTTTGTAGCAGATTTCCATCCACCACGCGCTTGTGTCTTAACGCAAGAGGTGGGAAAGCACGCGATATGGCCATGCTCCTGCGTGCATTGATGTGGAAGTACTCCGATTGGTATGACCTACTCCTGAGGAGCGAGTGTAACCTCCTTCTGTGGGTTCTGTGGGGCAGAACCTGGAATGAGTTGCAAAGAACCAAATTTAAACAACAAAATGGTTTACTTTTCTTTACAATTTACACTTTTAAAACATCAACATTTAACGTTACAATTCAAGGTCCTGTTCAGGTTGCATTTCAAGTCCTTCTATTTACAGTCTACTGATATTGCCAAGTCCAAATTCTTCTTTGCAAGTTGGCTGGCTCCTGAAGACTCCAAGGGCTTGATGAACAGGTTGCAACATGATGAAGGTCTCCAGGAGAACTCTCACCCATTACAACCACAAAAGAAACCCTGAAACAATAAACTCCAACATTTACAACACAGCAAAACAACAACTACCTTCCCAGTAGTTCCCAACAATATTGAAATTACCTTAACAAGGTGTTAAGGGCTTATAGAAATCAAGGTCCGAGTCTGGTAGCCTTGTTCTTCTGCAAAAGAGCTCTTTCAGCCTCTCTGCTGCTCCGAGTCTCCACCCCTTACTGGGTCAACCCATTCTGGGCCAACCCATTCTGGGCATGGGGGTTACACGAGCATGGCCCTTCCTACATGAGTTTGGCTGTTCTGTATGCCCACTCTCCTGGGGGATGGGGGTGCAAAGTGCCATCCAGTCAAAATCAACTTCGGGTTGAAAACCATAGGGTTTTCAAGGCAAGTAGATTTCAGAGGTGCTTTGCCCTCACCTGACTCTCTGCAACAACCCTGGAATTCCTTGATGATCCAAATAGTAACCAGGGCAAAGCCTGCTTCGCTGCTGAGATCCCTGGGACCACCCCCACCCCCCATTGGGCGTAGCAAACGGTCCCGCCCCCACGCCGGCTGGTTCAGGAGTCGCGGGGCTCCCTTCGTCCTTTCCTCGCCGTCCCTCGTGGCGCGAGCAGCTGGTGCGGAGTTGCGCGGCCGGGTCGTGCCGGCGTTTTCACCGGTGGCTCCTTTCCCGCCCTTCTGGTCGCTGGCGGGGAACCGGTTTGCTGTTTTTATTCGGTCTGCAGTAGCCACGGGGGGCTTATTTGGCCGTTCTCCGAAAACACTCGAGTAAGTAACCTGGCCGGGCTCGAACTACCGAGGTGGGCGCTCCCCGCACTTCGCCTACTAACTTTGCGGTGTGGCCTTTTGCTTTACAGGTCCTGCTTTCCCCCCTTTTCGTTTACAATTCTATAATCCTGCCCTTTCCTTTGAGTTTATAATTCTGTGTCTCTTTCCCCCCCCCCCCCACTTATTTGAGTTTATAATTCTGTATTTCCCCCCCTTTCCTTTTCGTTTATAGTTCTATATTCCTCCCCATTCCTTTTAGTTTATACTTCTGCATCCCCCTTCCCTTTTAGTTTATAATTTTATATTCCTTCCCATTCCTTTAGTTTATACTTCTGCATTCCCTCCCTTTACTTTTAGTTTATAATTCTGTATTCTTCCCCTTTTAGTTTATAATTCTATATTCCTCCCCATTCCTTTTAGTTTATAATTCTGTATTCTTCCCCTTTCCTTTTAGTTTATAATTCTATATTCCTCCCATTCCTTTTAGTTTATAATTCTATATTCTTCCCCTTTCCTTTTAGTTTATAATTTTATATTTCTCCCCACTCCTTTTAGTTTGAAATTCTGCATTCCCCCTT
>NC_059427.1:21244860-21316740 GCF_021028975.2 Sphaerodactylus townsendi
AAAGGGGGAATGCAGAATTTCAAACTAAAAGGAGTGGGGAGAAATATAAAATTATAAACTAAAAGGAAAGGGGAAGAATACAGAATTATAAACTAAAAGGAATGGGAGGAATATAGAATTATAAACTAAAAGGAATGGGGAGGAATATAGAATTATAAACTAAAAGGGGAAGAATACAGAATTATAAACTAAAAGTAAAGGGAGGGAATGCAGAAGTATAAACTAAAGGAATGGGAAGGAATATAAAATTATAAACTAAAAGGGAAGGGGGATGCAGAAGTATAAACTAAAAGGAATGGGGAGGAATATAGAACTATAAACGAAAAGGAAAGGGGGGGGGAAATACAGAATTATAAACTCAAATAAGTGGGGGGTGGGGGAAGAGACACAGAATTATAAACTCAAAGGAAAGGGCAGGATTATAGAATTGTAAACGAAAAGGGGGGAAAGCAGGACCTGTAAAGCAAAAGGCCACACCGCAAAGTTAGTAGGCGAAGTGCGGGGAGCGCCCACCTCGGTAGTTCGAGCCCGGCCAGGTTACTTACTCGAGTGTTTTCGGAGAACGGCCAAATAAGCCCCCCGTGGCTACTGCAGACCGAATAAAAACAGCAAACCGGTTCCCCCCCCAGCGACCAGAAGGGCGGGAAAGGAGCCACCGGTGAAAACGCCGGCACGACCCGGCCGCGCAACTCCGCACCAGCTGCTCGCGCCACGAGGGACGGGGAGGAAAGGACGAAGGGAGCCCCGCGACTCCTGAACCAGCCGGCGTGGGGGCGGGACCGTTTGCTACGCCCAATGGGGGGTGGGGGTGGTCCCAGGGATCTCAGCAGCGAAGCAGGCTTTGCCCTGGTTACTATTTGGATCATCAAGGAATTCCAGGGTTGTTGCAGAGAGTCAGGTGAGGGCAAAGCACCTCTGAAATCTACTTGCCTTGAAAACCCTATGGTTTTCAACCCGAAGTTGATTTTGACTGGATGGCACTTTGCACCCCCATCCCCCAGGAGAGTGGGCATACAGAACAGCCAAACTCATGTAGGAAGGGCCATGCTCGTGTAACCCCCATGCCCAGAATGGGTTGGCCCAGAATGGGTTGACCCAGTAAGGGGTGGAGACTCGGAGCAGCAGAGAGGCTGAAAGAGCTCTTTTGCAGAAGAACAAGGCTACCAGACTCGGACCTTGATTTCTATAAGCCCTTAACACCTTGTTAAGGTAATTTCAATATTGTTGGGAACTACTGGGAAGGTAGTTGTTGTTTTGCTGTGTTGTAAATGTTGGAGTTTATTGTTTCAGGGTTTCTTTTGTGGTTGTAATGGGTGAGAGTTCTCCTGGAGACCTTCATCATGTTGCAACCTGTTCATCAAGCCCTTGGAGTCTTCAGGAGCCAGCCAACTTGCAAAGAAGAATTTGGACTTGGCAATATCAGTAGACTGTAAATAGAAGGACTTGAAATGCAACCTGAACAGGACCTTGAATTGTAACGTTAAATGTTGATGTTTTAAAAGTGTAAATTGTAAAGAAAAGTAAACCATTTTGTTGTTTAAATTTGGTTCTTTGCAACTCATTCCAGGTTCTGCCCCACAGAACCCACAGAAGGAGGTTACACTCGCTCCTCAGGAGTAGGTCATACCAATCGGAGTACTTCCACATCAATGCACGCAGGAGCATGGCCATATCGCGTGCTTTCCCACCTCTTGCGTTAAGACACAAGCGCGTGGTGGATGGAAATCTGCTACAAACGCATCTTACCGTGACCTGCCTGTGAAGAAGCCAGTCATAGATAAGAGCAAAAACTACCCGACCACGGCCATATAGCCCGGGAAACCCACGCCTGCCAATTTGGTGGTCAGGAAGAAATAAATAGGACCCTTTCTTTTAAAATTGCTGCCAGATCTGCCTTGAGGCTGAGTAGGAAGGCGAGCCAAAAGCAGAGAAACAATAGGCAGGATCTACCAGACCACGGTCGCACAGTAGCCACGGCAGGATCTACTAGACCAGGACCACACAGCCCAGAAAACCCACAACAACCAGTTGAATCCTGCCGTGAAAGCCTTCGAGAATACAATAAGTAGAATGATAAGGGAAAGAGAAATGTAAATGTCCCGCACATCCCAAAGCCAAGATTTCAGGCAGATTTTGACTATCTCTCGTCCCCCATAGAGATATATTTCTTGTTTATCTTGTCGAGCCCCCAGCTGTGGCAGTAGCCTCATCACATGTAGCCATCAGGTGGCGCTGTTCATCTATTTATATATGACGAGATCTAGGAGGCTTGAATGATGGGAAGATGAATGAATGAATCGAAAACAATTTTAATGGATTAGACATATAATCGACAGCTAATGCGTGATTTAAAATTGAGAGGAAGACCCATGAACAGAACTGCTTTCCTACCCGACTTTTCACGCATGCATACACATACAACTTAAATAGTATTTCTTGTACATTGTTGCATTTGACATTTGGAAACAATCGGCCACAATTAAAACATTTTATTTAAAAAAAATCTGTATGAAAACTACAGGAAAATTTAAAAAAAAAGTCAATTCGTGCTTCAGAGACTGAAAGAACGGAATTCAGCAGAAATTTTCACCGGAGTCCTGACTCAAGAAAACTGACACAGAGATCCATTTTGTTAGGTCTTGAACCTGCTATCGGAGTCCCGTTTTATTTTACTGCTATGGCTTAATGCAGAAGAAGCAAACACCCTGCGCTGCCCGGCACTAAATGCGCATCATCTCCGTGCAGCGTTTACACTTCTCAGAAAGCCCCGCTGCAGATCAGGGGGCGATGCGACGTAGTACTGAAAGGGGAAACTACCATTCCCAGGCTCCTCGGTGGGTTTCCCAAGTAAAAAACTGCAGTTCCCAGGAGCGCCTCTTCCCAGCTCCGCAGCTCTTACAAATGGTCCGAGATAGGATTCTGGGTGGCTGATGGGCGGGTTTGGTTTGGGGACGCGCCCCCATAGCTGACCTCACCCGGGACAAAGGCAGCCTCCTTGCCAAATGGGCTGGGTTTGGCTGGGCTGGTAGGATTGCATCCGCGCAGAGGGCTGCAGGAGCAGCCGAAGCCCACCTTGCAAATGCAGGTAAGCAAATCAAAGGGGCAACCTGGGTGTGTGTGTTTGTGTCTGCATCTAGAGATCTTGCCTTATTTGAGTCTGCCTTGAAGGGGCCCGTTTGTAGAAGGGATGGCGGAGGGAGAGGCAAAGAATGCGTTTAAATCTTCCTCTTTTTTAAAAAATATATATATTTAATGGAATATATATATATGTTGATTTTCACAATATATTTAATGGAATAGAATTAGAAAAAAAATACTATATAATAGACAAGAAACTAAACACAGAAGACATCTACTGTGTCTTTACTAATTAAACATTGTATGATGAAACTTTATTAATTAAACATTATATGATGCATCCCAATGTGGCATTCTAATATTATTAGAGAAACCTTAATGGAATTTTAAAATCACAGTCATTTATCCACCAACTCCAAACACATCTTTACTAGCTAGACTGTTATGCAGCTTTTTGATCCTCAAGTTATTTTTATTTTTACACGACAGGAAGAAGGGTCAGGAAGAAGACATCTACTGTGTCTTTACTAATTAAACATTATATGATGAAACTTTATTAATTAAACATTATATGATGCATCCCAATGTGACATTCTAATATCAGAGAAATTTTAATGGAATTTTTAAAATCACAGTCATTTATTTATTTATTTATTTATTTATATTTCAAACTTATAGGCCGCCTCTTCCCCGAGGGGCTCGAGGCGGCTTCCAACATGGCTGCTCTACGACAGCAACTCCAACAACATAAATCAACACATTTAAAATCCAGCAGCAATCATATACAATTTAACAATATCGGTAACCCAATAAGACGGTAAAAAACGGGCGCCCGATCCCAAGGCTAAAAGGGAGAAGTAAGTAATAAAAGAGGAAAAAGGGGGGAGGAACGGCGGGCCCCAGGTGGAATCAGCAGTGGGCCCGACCGAACAGCAAGGGATGGAGAATGGCAGCCTCAGTTTTAATTCCGATGTTTCAGTGGGGGGCAGTAAAACCGCGGCCAGCCTCTCCAAAGGCCCGGTGGAATAGCTCTGTTTTGCAGGCCCTGCGGAACTCACCAAGGTCCCGCAGGGCCCGAACTGATGGAGGTAGAGCATTCCACCAGGCAGGGGCCAGAGCCGTAAAGGCCCTGGCCCGAGTCGAGGCCAGCCGCGTTGTCGCGGGGCTGGGGGTCACCAGCAGTTCTGCCACCGCTGAACGTAGTGGCCTACGTGGGACATAAGGGGTGATGCGGTCCCGTAGGTATGAGGGCCCCATGCCGCGTAAGGCCTTAAAGGTGATTACCAGCACCTTGAAGACGATCCGGAACTCCACTGGGAGCCAGTGCAGACGGCATAGCACAGGGGTGATATGATCTAAATAATCACCACCTGCCAGAAGCCGTGCCGCTGCATTCTGGACCAGCTTCAGCTTCCGGATCAATCGCAAGGGAAGGCCCGCGTAAAGCGAGTTACAGTAATCTAGCCTCGAGGTGACCGTCGCATGGATCACGGTGGCCAGGTCGGGCCGGGAGAGATAGGGGGCCAACCGCCGCGCCTGGCGGAGATGAAAAAACGCAACCTGGGTTACATGGGCCACCTGGCTCTCCATTGTCAAGGCAGAGTCCAGGCGGACCCCCAGGCTGCGAGCCAGGGATGTCGGGGCCAGAATGACCCCTTCTAGAATAGGCGGCTGGAAATCCCTCGGTCTCTCCCCCCGGCCTAGCCAGAGGACCTCCGTCTTTGTTGGGTTAAGTTTTAACCTACTCTGCCTCAACCAACCAGCGACCGACTCCAAGCAATGCTGTAGAGCCGCAGGGGCAGAGGTCGTCCCCCTCTCCATCAACAGAATGAGCTGGGTGTCATCCGCATATTGGTGACAGACCAGCCCAAAGCTCCGCACCAGCTGAGCAAGGGGTCGCATGTAGATATTAAATAAGAGCGGGGAAAGTAAGGCTCCCTGGGGAACCCCACAGCTAAGTGGAGCCCTTTGGGAAGCCTCGTCCCCGCACCACACCTGCTGACCCCGACCCTGGAGGAACGAGGCAATCCATTGAAGGACAGTGCCCCGCACTCCAGAGGCTGCCAGGCGGTGGATCAAAAGGTCGTGGTCGACCACATCAAACGCTGCTGTGAGGTCAAGTAACACAAGCAGCGCCGATCCGCCTTGGTCTAGCTGCATGCGGAGCATATCTGTGATGGCGATGAGGACGGTCTCCGTCCCATGCCCAGCACGGAAACCGGACTGGAAGGGATCGAGCACCGATGCGTCCTCCAGGAAACCCTGAAGCTGCTCCAACACCACCAACTCCAAACACATCTTTACTAGTTAGACTGTTGTGCAGCTTTTTGATCCTCAAGTTATTTTTATTTTTACATGATCGATTCAGCTTCGTGTAAGAAGACAAGTTCCTATTTCTCATCAGATTCATGTTTTGCCAGTCTGTTTACAAGACTGTTTAGCCATAATGGCATTTTCTCTGATTTTATCTTCCCGACATCCTGTTGTAGGACCTTTATCAGATTTCCAACAGGTTGCAGTTAACTAGTTCATTCAGCATCTTAGGAAGATTTCCCCTTTGTCCTTCCTGAAGGGGGCCGGGAGTAGCAAACGTGCAGTTAAGTTAGGAGATGCTTTGAAACAGGTTTTAAAAGGTGATGGGTACAGAAGGAATCCCTGTCAGGAAGGGGATAAGTGGGGGTCCCGTTCCTCATAATGGTATGAATACCTGGCCAAGGCTGGCCAGGAGGGGAACAGTTGTAATTTGAGCTTTGCTTTCAATGTGTTTCTATGTAGAGTTACTCTGGTCTAAACCCAAAGGTGGGATCCAACCAGTTCTCACCACTTCTCTAGAAGTGGTTACTCATTTTTCCTGAGTGCCGAGAAGGGGTTGCTAAAGCAACCTCCCTGCCCAATAGGGACTGGAGGTGCGTGTGTGCGGCGCCACCACTGTTTAAATCCCACCACCGTCGGAACCTGTTATTAAAATTTTTGGATCCCACCACTGTCTAAACCACAGGTGTCAAACTCGTGGCCCTCCAGATGTTATGGACTACAGTTTCCATCATCCCCTGCCAGCATGATGCAGGCAGGGGATGATGGGAACTGTAGTCCATAACATCTGGAGGGCCGCGAGTTTGACACCTATGGTCTAAACCTATTGATGACTATGAACATAGTTGAAAGATACTCTGGGCTGGGTTTCCATTGTGTGTTGTTTGGCAGGCTTCAGAACAGCATGGGACATAACTGTTGTGAAAGTGTGTGCCAAAAATATTCATCTTAACCACCTGCTGTTTTCCAGGTACTCTTCAGGCCTTTCGAGGAATTCGGATCACAGCCCGCAGCAACAAGCAGAAAATGGTCTGCCAAACAGGTAGTTTCAAGGGTCTGACCTACAGGGAAAGGAAAGCCACTTCCAAAGGTCTCAGGCAAACTTGAACTCCAAGGAAATTTGCAAATAATCTTGAACTCCAAGGAAATTTGCAAATGATCTGGCCAAACTAGAAAATACCTTTGTCTAACCTGTCTAGTCCGCCTAGCTTCCGGTGGGTCACCCTTGGACTTGTATGTTCACATTTTACATTATGTGTAGAACATGTTGTATGGATCAGACTAGAAGCTCTTATGATCACTAGTAAGCATAAACAATGAGGGTCCAAATGGAGTCTAGAGCATGTATTGTCGAAGGCTTTCATGGCCAGATTCAACTGGTTGTGGTGGGTTTTCCAGGCTGTGTGGCCATGGTCTGGTGGATCTTGTTCCTAACGTTTCGCCTGCATCTGTGTCTGGCATCTTCAGAGGTGTATCACAGAGGGAAGTCTGTTAAAAAAATAAATTTAAAAAGAGAAAAAAAGATAATTTTTTCTCTCTTTTTTTGGCTTTTTTTTTGACGCCAGAGAGTTTAGAATGACGTCTATCTGTCAGTCTGGATTGTCCTCTCTTCTCAGGGGGAGGGGAAAGGTTGCGCCGGAGGCCATGCAGGTGAGGATGGCAGCTGGTGAGTTTAGGCTAGGGTGAAGGGGTAGGACTGAGATGTAAGGAAAAGGAACACATCGCAAAAGGCCTGGGCATCTGGTTCTCTTTGCTAAACCCTTTTAAAGTTATCTTTCAAAGGGCCAAACTAGATCATTATGTAGATGGAAGTAGCAATATTCAGGACAGGGGTCTGCAGGGGCTGGTGGGAATTGTAGTCCATGAACCTCTGGAGAGCCACAGGTTGCAGACCCCTGTTCTAGGATCTTTCCATTTCAGAGTGCAGGGGAAGGATATTTCTAATTGTAATCTAGCACATAATGGAGAAGGCTAAACAGAAATATTCTTGTCCTGATAGGCTAGCTAACTACATACAGGTAGGTTTCTTTAATGTGGGGAACATTAAAAAAATGACCCTCTCATCTGCAGTTTGACTTGATAGGATGTTTTAACTCAAAGAGAGCAGCAGTGGCGTAGGAGGTTAAGAGCTCGTGTATCTAATCTGGAGGAACCGGGTTTGATTCCCCGCTCTGCCGCCTGAGCTGTGGAGGCTTATCTGGGGAATTCAGATTAGCCTGTGCACGCCCACACACGCCAGCTGGGTGACCTTGGGCTAGTCACAGCTTCTCGGAGCTCTCTCAGTCCCACCCACCTCACAGGGTGTTTGTTGTGAGGGGGGAAAGGCAAGGAGATTGTTAGCCCTTTTGAGTCTCCTGCAGGAGAGAAAGGGGGGATATACATCCAAACTCCTCCTCCTCCTCCTCCTCCTCCTCCTCCTCCTCCTCTTCTTCTTCTTCTTCTTCTTCTTCTTCTTCTTCTTCTTCTTCTTCTTCTTCTTCTTCTTCTTCTTCTTCTTCTTCTTCTTCTTCTTCTTCTTCTTCTTCCACCAGAGATCTGCCAAAACTGCTTGTCAATTTGTACAACTGAAAGACAATTTTTACTTCTCTGGACCCATTGTGTTGATCTCAGGTGAGATCAGCATTGCTGACGGTCTTGACAATTGAACTTGTGCTTCTATAACTTTTTACTTGAAAGGGGTCAGAGTGCTTTTCAGAACAAATACTTCCGGTTCTTTCTGTATGAGTATTTTAAAGTGAAAACTTCATGCGGTTTCCAAAGTACAAACTTTTCTAAAAATAGCTGAGCCATGGAGAGAGTTTTGGGGATGACAAGTATTGAATGAATGGTTTTTTATCTTTGCAGAACCAAGTGACCTTTGAAGATGTGGCTGTGTATTTCACAACTGGGCAAGCAGCTCTGCTGGATCCGAGCCAAAGAGCCTTGTATGAGGATGTTATGGTGGAAAATTATGAGAATGTGGTCTCAGTGGGTAAGGATCTTGCTTCTTCATTTGACGGGCAATGGAAGGGTTTGCCGGTGTCCTCCTCTGTCCTTCATATTTTAAGATAAGGATTACCATCTCCATTTATTTAGGTTTCTTCTTTGCTTATCTAGTGGTCTACAGATATAAACATATGGAGCCGCACTGACCTGCATGAGGCTGGTAGTCTATCTTGTTTGGTATTGTCTACTTGTAAAGTGCGTGTGTGTGTGTTTTCTGACCTTGACGAGGTTCCTGCTGGACACTCTTGGCTCAATGCCCGGGAAGGGGAATTTAGCTGTTTTGGTTATCTTTTACGTGCTTCCAGTTTGTGTGAAACTCCGTGTGAAATCCTGCCTTGTTTATTCCTTTTTGGCGGGAGCCTGTCTGCTAAAAGCTGTGGGTTGTAAGCTGGGTTTCAGTTCTCGCATTGCCTGTTTCTGACTAAGAATGCCAGCTCAATAAAGAACTCATAACAGTTACTTTTGCCTGGACTTTGCTAGTTCGTTACACTACTCTGATTGGCAACTGTCCAGGATCATTCCCCTATCCTGCAGAGATTCTTTAACTTAAGGTTGCTGGGGTTGAACAGGGAACATCATGTTTGCTAACCACATGTTCCAGCACTGAGTACCTGGAACAGGCACATGATTCATCATTTTTTCTCACAGGAAATCCCTACGTTGATGCTGAGAGAGTGATTTGCCTAAGGCCTATTTGCCCAAGGCTATTGGAAACCCTTTTACCACTTGGAAAAGCATCATTGAATGAGTTCCTGGGAATAGAATTTTGCTAGAATTGCATCATCTTGTGGTCCCAACAAAGGCTATGTTCTGCCACAGTCAACTTGACTTTTTCTGCTTTTTATCTTTGATGTGTTGATTTCATTTGGTTTGCAACCCACTTCATTCTGAGATCTTGAAAACAACAACCCAGTTCACTGATTAAAACCCTTTTTTGTTTCCCCATGCCTAGCCATTAAAATTGACATGGATGAGAACATCTTGTGTTACTTCCAGAAGATTCGCATTTTTGGACTAGCCTCCATCAAAGTATATGAGGGATGACCACCAAGAATGTCTCTTTGTAGGCCTGCCTTGTCATGCCCATGGTTCTGTGTTTTGCCACAGTCAACTTGACTCACAGAATTGTTCCTGGATGACTGTTCCTTTTGTGTATTACGTTATTTTGTTCTTGAAGCCAATCCTAGAGGGACAGAAGCATTATGGAGCCTATGTATTTATATTTTGTGTATGACCTGCTCCTGTTTGATGTTTGAATTGTGTTGTTCACCGCCCGGAGCCCTTTGGGGATCGGGCGGTATAAAAATTGAAGAAATAAAATAAATAAATAAATCAATTATTACATCAAGTGTATTATTAATACAACCAATACATTAAATTACCGTCGTAAAACTCAATGCAACACAAATGCTAAATTCCTGCTAAAGCCTCTTGTTCATTTATTTTCTAAGCAGGATTTCTGGTTTCCAAGCCCAAGCTCATTGATCAGCTGGAACAAGGAGATGAGCCGTGGGTGCCGGATTTTGGAGGCTCAGAAGAAACTGAGGTTTCCCACACCGACTTGGGTAAGGAGGTAGTAGAGCTATCCTTGTTTTTAGTGCTCTTGCAGGACATACAGCTACCGTATATACTCACGTATAAGTCGATCCACGTTTAAGCCGAGGCACCTAATTTTGCCTTGAAGAACTGGGAAACCTTATTGACTCGTGTATAAGTCGAGGGTGGGAAAGGTCCGTGGGGAGGTGGGGCACTGAGCAGGCAAAGGAGCTGCGGTTGGGGGAAAGGAGCGCCCCAGAAGCCTTTGGGAGGCTTTTTAAGGAGGGGCGAGGTGGGTCTGGGGAGAGGGAATAAGCTAGGGGCCGTGGAGGGTGAACGGGATGGGAGGTGGTGGAGGAAAAGGCAGAGGAGAACGAGGCACAGAAAGCGGCTGAAAGGGGGCGGCTTCCTTTCCCCTGCAGGCTCTAAGGCTTGGTTTTAGAGAAGCTGCCTGTTGGGCAGCCTGTCTCTATGGTTTTCTTAAAAGGGCAATGCTCCAAAGGTTGCTTAAGCAATCTTTGGAGCATTGCCCTTTTAAGAAAACCATAGATACAGGCTGCCCAACAGGCAGCTTCTCTGAAACCAAGCCTGAGTCTGCCGGGAAAGGAAGGGTGAGTTAGTGAGGGGGCCTGCCAGCCGGCAGGAGAGAGCGAAGCAGAAAACTAAGCACAGAAAGTGGCTGAAAGAAGGGCGGCAGAAAAGAAGGCATGACAGAGCGAAGACAGGACAGGGGAAACACCACATAAGAATTACCGGTAAGTGGGACCCGCGTATAAGTCGAGGGGGGCATTTTTCAGCCTAAATAAAAGGCTGAAAACCTCGACTTATGCGCGAGTATATACGGTAACTTGGAAAAAAGAATCAGAATCTATGATGATGTGTTTCGATATTCATTCTTTAAAGGTGAAACTGTTTAAATGGTCCCAGGTAGTCATCTGAGGATACCTGGCATAGCTACCTGGCTCTAGCTAAGGAAGCCTGGATGTGAAAAGCACTTGGAAGGTAGACTTCCTGGGAATACACTGTATAGCTGATTACACAGGAGGCCCCCATGGGGCGCTGGCAACTGAACTCCAGTGCAGCAAACTTTGCTGCATGTAGGAAGCAGAAGTTGTGCAGGGCAAACTTCCTTGTCCCAACCTATAAGGAAATTGCTGTGCACCTACTGCTTTTGGTCTCAGCTTTCCCCGCGGAAAGCAAGAGCACTTCAGGCGAATGTCTGATGCCAGGGTGGGGCAGAAAAAAGGTCAGCTTCCCCATCTGTAATCAGCCTATGGTCTCCTTGAATTCCTTGAAAGAAAACTGGAAAAGAAGTAAATTTACCATATTTTGTTGATATGACCACCCCTTAGGTGCTCAGGAATCTGGCCCTGTTCAAATGCAACCGTGCACAGATTTTGTCTATTAAAATGTAGAGTCACCTCAATAAATTTATTTCATTTGTAAACTGAACTAATCGAAAACAAATTAAAAATAATTTTGATCATGTTCTACACTGATCAGTGAAGCTCAAATGTCTTTAATTTTTTTTATTAAATTAAAAAAAAGACATATGCTGAAGACCTTTGGTCATGTGAGTTTAATAATAAAAGGAAAGGAATATCTTTTGGATATCGAAGTTGTTGCACTAGGCTGAAGTTTTAATTCTGCATGTACATACCATAATTTGGTCCCTGGCCCCTCAATGATGCGGCTGGCCTCCACCCGGGCCAGAGCCTTTACAGCTCTGGCCCCTGCCTGGTGGAACGCTCTACCTCCAGCTACGCGGGCCCTGCGGGATCTTAATGAATTTCACAGGGCCTGCAAGACTGAGCTGTTCCACTGGGCCTTTGGGGAGATCAGCCGCTGATCCCCCCCCCTTTTCTATAACATCTGTGGACCCTGCCATCCCCCCCTCCCCCTTTTCTTAGGGGATTTATTAGTAGGACGCCATCGGTATATCTGATATTAGGACGCTGCATTTTAATGGGGTTGGTTTTTAACATGTATAGAGCCACTATTTTATGATCTATTTAACTAATTTTGATATTATCGATTTTATTTTGTGCTCTATCTATATGTTTTGTTCACCGCCCTGAGCGGTTTTTTTTATTTATTTATTGTTGTTGTTGTTGTTGTTGTTGTTATAATAATGATGATAATGATAATAATAATTTGGGTTAAGCTTATTTTTGCTTCAAACATATGTGTCTAATCTTTTTGCTATTTAACTTAAAGTCTTTGGGCAGTTGGAACTATGTGAAGCCACTGTGAGACAGTCAGAATGAAAGATGTAGATGCAAAATGCCTGAAAATTAGGGTTGCCAGCTCTTGACTGGGAAATACCTTGGGAGGTGGAGGCTGGGGAGGGTGGGTTTTGAGGAGAGGGGGATATAAAGCAGGGGTCTGCAACCTGCGGCTCTCCATATGTTCATGGACTACAATTCCCATCAGCCCCTGCCAGCATGGCCAATTGGCTGATGGGAATTGTAATCCATGAACATATGGAGAGCCGCAGGTTGCAGACCCCTGTTATAAAGCCATAGGGTCCACCCTTCAAAGCAACCATTTTCTCCAGGGAAACAGATCTCCATAGAGTAGAGATCAATTGTAATAGTGGAAGATCTCCAGATGTTAGCTGGAAGTGGGCAACCCTATTGAAAATCCAGGTTTTTCATGATGGTATCTTCTTTCCCAAGAAGGATTTCTTGTCCCAAGTCCTGAGGGTATTACCCAGCTGGAACTAGAAACCTTGTGGATGCCAGTTTGTCAGGAAGAAACAAAGATTGTGGGCACCAGTTCAGGTGAGAGTGCCAGAGGCTGGTGGTGGGGAGAAGCAGATGACAGATCTATTGGCCATTATTATTACATTAACCCTAATAATGTGCTGTGGAAGACTTTCACAGCTGGAATCAACCAGCTGTTGTGGGTTTACCAGACTGAGTGGCTTTGGTCTGGTAGTTTTTGCTCCTAACATTTCACTCACATATATGGTTGACATCTTCAGAGGCATGTCACAGTAAGATGTGTTTCTCTCTGTGGAAAAAAACACACATCTGTGGTGGGAAACTCTTCTTACTGTGATATGCCTCTGAAGGTGCCAGCCATAGATTTGGACAGAATGGTAGGAGCAAAAACTCCCAGACTATGGCCACTCAGCCTGGAAAATCCACAACAGCCAGTTGATTCCAACTGTGAAAGTCCTTGACAAAATATGTTGTTGTAGCAACAGTTTCCTACCAAGTATTGTTTATCTTGTAGTGATGTATGTCCCTACTGTGCCACTTTAAAAAAATCAAAAGCAGGGCTAAAGTATATATTTCTGCAAAGCTGGTGGTAAAAAAATAACAGGGTGTAAGAAATTCCAAAAGTCACTGGCAGTATCTACACACGTGCAGGTGTTTCACCTCCAACAATCTCTGTCCTTTTTTCTTTTCTTTTCTTTTTAGTTTAGTGACTGTTATCTGTTTGCCTTTTATCTAGAAAATTACTTGGAAAAGAAAATCAAGTGCCATGTCTGTGGAAAATGTTTTAGTCAGAAACTGAATCTCGCCAGACACTGCCAAGTCCACCTGGGACATAAACTATATAAGTGTCAGAAACAGTTTGATTGCCAATCACACCTTTTGAGCCACCACAGGATCCATACAGAAGAGAAATCTTATAAATATTTAGAATGCGGAAAACCATTTTCTCAACAGCCTCACCTTATGAGCCATAAAAAAATCCAAACAGGAGAGAAACCCTATAAATGTCTGGAGTGTGGAAAATGTTTTGCATACCAGTCAAGATTTGTAAACCACCAGACTGTTCATGGGGGAGAGAAATCCTTTCAGTGCTTGAAATGCAATAAACGTTTTGCCCGTTCATCATACCTTGTGAATCACCACAGAATCCACACAGGAGAAAAACCTTATACATGCTCAGAGTGTGGAAAGCGTTTTACCCAACAGGCTCACCTTATAAACCATCAGAGACTTCACACAGGAGAGAAACCTTACAAATGTATGGAGTGCCAGAAGTGTTTTGCTGACTCCTCAACCTTTGCAAAACACCAGAGAGTTCACACTGGAGAGAAACCATACAAATGCATGGAATGTGGAAAATGTTTTGCATACAGCTCTGCGTTCTTGATACATAAGAGAATCCATACTGGAGAGAAACCCTGTAAATGTTTAGAATGTGGGAAATGCTTTGGTCGCCCGTCTCACCTTGCAAAACATCGGAGAATTCACACTGGAGAAAGAAGCTATAAGTGCACAGTGTGTGGGAAATGTTTTGCTGACAACTCAACCCTTGTGATTCACAGAAGAGTTCACACAGGAGAAAAACCATATACATGCACAGTGTGTGGAAAATGTTTTGCTTATCGTTCAGTTTGTATGAAACACCAGAAGATTCACACTGGAGAGAAACCTTTTAAATGTTCAGAGTGTGGGAAGTGTTTTTCTCATCGGCCAGATCTTATGATCCATCAGAGAGTTCACACTGGTGAGAAACCATACAAGTGCTTGGAATGTGGGAAATATTTTGGTTACAAATCCTATCTTGTGGATCATCACAGGCTCCACACAGGGGAGAAACCTTATAAATGCTCAGAGTGTGGGAAATGTTTTGTTCAGCAATCAAACTTTGTGACACATCAAAGGATCCACACAGGAGAGAAACCATATGAATGTTCACAGTGTGGCAAACGTTTCACACAGCAGTCTAACTTAGTGATACATCAGAGAGTTCACACAGGGGAAAAGCCCTATAAGTGCATCAAATGTGGGAAATCTTTTTCTCGTTGTTCAAGTTTTGTGAAACACCAGAGATCCCATACAGGTGATAAACCTTACAAGTGCTTGCAATGTGGGAAATATTTTGCTCACCAGTCAGACCTTCAGCAACATAAGAGAGTCCACACTGGAGAGAAACCTTATAAATGCTCAGAATGTGGGAAATGTTTTGCTCACCGTTCAGCATATATAAAACATCAGGGGGTTCACACAGGAGATAAACCGTATAAATGCTTTGAGTGTGGGAAAAGTTTTGCTCGCCAGTCTGGTATTTCAGCGCACCAAAGAGTCCATACGGGTGAGAAACCGTATAAGTGCTTGGAGTGTGGGAAATGTTTTGCTCAACATTCACATCTAGCAACTCATAAGAGAGTCCACACAGGAGAAAAACCTTATGCATGTCCTGATTGTGGAAAAAGTTTTGCTCAACGGCCCCATCTTGTGATTCACCAGACAGTCCACACAGGACAGAAAAAGTGTAGATGTTTAGAGTGTGGAAAACACTTTGCTCATAGATCACTCCTTGTTACCCATCAAAGAATCCACACAGGAGAGAAACCTTACAAGTGCTTGGAATGTGGGAAGTGTTTTGCACAAAGGCCACACCTTGTGACTCACCATAGAGTTCACACCGGAGAGAAACCTTATAGATGTCCTGAGTGTGGAAAGTGTTTTTCTCAGCGACCGCATCTTATGATCCACCAGAAGGTGCACACAGAAGGCAAACGCAAGCAAAGATCCCTTTCAGGTGAGATATATTCCACCAAACAGGATGTGTTTGTGTTACAGAGTTCAGGGGGTGGGGAAGTATGTCTACATGCTTAGCACACAGGGACATATTACACCCTATGTGGGGCTCCTGTTAGAACAAGTTTTGCCATCAGTGCATTATTGACTGGCATCATGCATAATGTTTTCTTTTTCCCCATTGCAGTGCATGGCAGTCACTCGTTTACACTCTGCGTTTCCCTTTGTATAAAATATTTCCTCCATGTCAGTATATTTACCAAGCTGAGAAAATCAGTGGCATCTTAAGTCTTAAGCTACGCACTACTTGTAATGTGAATCCGCAGGGGCATTTGTAGCCAGACATCAAGTTCCCCAGGGAACTCACTTCCTTGTGGCCCTGATTCTGTGGGGGGAAGAAGGGTTTCCCCAATCCAAAATGGCTCCAGAGATATTGTTTGGACCATGGGGGGAGGGAGCTTCATGCGCAGTGAGGTACTGCAGGTGCAGCCCTCCCTTTCTTCCTCCCTCCCTTCCTTCCTTCCTCCCTCCCTCCCTCTCTTCCTTTCTTCCTCCCTCTCTTCCTTTCTTCCATCCCTCCCTCCCTTCCTCCCTCTCTTCCTTCCTTCCTTCCTTCCTTCCTTCCTCCCTCTCTTCCTTCCTTCCTTCCTTCCTTCCTTCCTTCCTTCCTTCCTTCCTCTCTTCCTTCCTTCCTTCCTTCCTTCCTTCCTCCCTCCCTTTCTTCCTCCCTCTCTTCCTTCCTTCCTTCCTCCCTCTCTTCCTCCCTCCCTCCCTCCCTCTCTTCCTCCCTCCCTCCCTCCCTTCCTCCCTCCCTCTCTTCCTCCTCCCTCCCTTCTTCCTTCCTTCTCAGTCTTTTAAAGCAGTGACACTCAGTGGCTCAGGAGTGACATGAGGCTCTTTGACTTGCCACTAGTATCTCTCATGAGCACCGTTCCTCAGTGTCGTACCCATCCAGTGTTCCAGGGAAGTGGGTAAAGCTGGAGGATTTGTAAGCTGTGAGCCTCATGCCAGGGATGCCAGTAGAACCCTGCCCCCACAGCAGTACCCTCTTTCTGTCTCTGTCTCACATACACACACCACACACACACAGTTTTCTATGGCTTTTGCTCTTATTTTCCCAGCACCAGGTGACTGCCTGCAGAGAAGAGGCAATGAAACCACTACCACCTTGGCAGCCATTCAGGAAAAGAGCAAACTGGCCACAGTTAGGTGGTGGTTTTACTCCCTTTTCTCTGTGATCAGCTTGCAGTCTCTCTCACTCACCTGACTTCTTGTACCTCATGGTGAGGAGAGCCAGAAGGCCAAGAGGATGCACAATGGTTTGCTGAGACTCAGCAGTGTGTGTGTGTGTGTGTGTGGGGGGGGGGGAACGACCCCTCCTATCTCCTCAGAGGTACTCTGGGAATTTAAAAGGTTATAGTCATTTATTTAATACTAGCAGGGCCCGGCCACGCGTTGCTGTGGCTTATTGTGGTGAAATGGGAAAGGAACAGTAGCAGCAAATCAATTGCAGAGGCCAGCAGTACATGCTCATGCAAACACGCAGCCTGATACTGTGCGATGTTATTGATGTGTGTGCCCGCATTCCTGGGGGGGGGGGGTGGAATGGAAAGGCACCCCTCCCACACA
This sequence comes from Sphaerodactylus townsendi, assembly GCF_021028975.2. Classification (NCBI taxonomy): domain Eukaryota; kingdom Metazoa; phylum Chordata; class Lepidosauria; order Squamata; family Sphaerodactylidae; genus Sphaerodactylus; species Sphaerodactylus townsendi. Next base: position 21,261,909 of record NC_059427.1, read on the forward strand.
TCTAGGCTGGCTGGTCATGATCCTTTACCTGGGAGTAAGTTTGGTTGGTGGCAATGGGTGTTTTACCTGGGTGTTTTACCTGGGCCAGGTGTGAAATTTCAAGTATGTGAACATCTAAAAACACTCTCGCCTGGCTGACTACAGTGGCTGGGAATTTTCAGAGGAATTGGCCCAGCAGCTACTGTGATATACTGTCATCAACAAAAACACTGTTAGCTTTTTATATATATAGATTCATAGTCAAATTATTGTGTGTGTTTGGTGTGCCACACAATGTTTATTGTATTCATATGGCTCTTTTGGTTGATGATAATTGTAAATTGGGGGGGGGGGCATTCTAAGACATTTACTGTAAATTGGGGGGGGGCATTCTAAGACATTCTAAGACATTCCAACACATTTACTGCTTAGTCTGCCCCAGGATCCAAGCAACTAAAGAGACACAGCTTTAGGATGCTTTGAGATACAACAGGAAGTCTTGCCTTGTCTGTAGTGCTTCATTTCAATTTTAAAACCATCCCTTGTCAAATACTGTCTTGAGCACCAGTAAAGAAAGGAAGAAGAATTCTGTCAATCAGAAATGGACTGCCGGATGTTCAGCAACACGTACACACATAGTTAATTTTGTCTCCTTTTTGCTTAATTCCAGTGCATCATTCGAAGGTTGATCACTTCCCTCAAAAAAGTGGAAAACCTCAGAAAAGCCAATCAGGAAAGAAAACCACATGAACTATTCCTTTGTGGGGGAAAAGACTGTGCCTGACAGAAGAAGAAGAGGAGGAGGAGAATTTATATCCCCCCTTTCTCTCCTGCAAGGAGACTCAAAGAGGCTTACAATCTCCTTTCCTCCCCCTGCCCCCCCCAACAAACACCCTGTGAGGTGGGTGGGGCTGAGAGACTTCCGAAGAACTGTGATTAGCCCAAGGCCACCCAGCTGGCATGTGTTAGAGTGCACAAGCTAATCTAGTTCCCCAGATAAGCCTTCACAGCTCAGGTGGCAAAGTAGGGAATCAAACCTGGGTTATCTCCAGATTAGAGTGCAACTACACCGTGCTGGCTCTACCAGTTTGTGCAGACTCAATAGAAAAAAATTGATTTGGTGCATTCTCAATCTGTGAAGTTGTTGTCTTCTGGATCTATCTACCCTCTATTTATCCACCATCTCTCTCTCATATAGTTCTGCCCAGATTGATGTAATTTTTAAAGAAAGTGGAAATTAAATAAAAGTAACAATTATGCCAGTAATCAGTGTTTTGTTGATACGGATTGTCTCCATAACTGTTCCCCGCCCACTTTTTTTAAGCTTCTCTAAATTGGTCTGGAAGAAAACTGGGGAGAATCCCCACTACCGTCTTAGCCAGGTTTCAGAACACAAACTAACCAGGTTTGAGGGACGACCTCCCCAGTCGAAACCCCACTACCGCCTTAGCCAGGTTTCAGAACACAAACTAACCAGGTTTGAGGGACGACCTCCCCGGTCGAATCCCCACTCACTGCCTTAGCTGTGGCTCTCAGAACACAAACCAACTAGGGTTTGAGGGATCTACCTCCCCAGCTGAATCCCCACTTCACTGCCTTAGCCATACAGGTTTTTCTCATGAACACAAACTAACCAGGATTGAGGGACGACCTCTCCGGTCAAAACCCCACTACCGTCTTAGCCAGGTTTCAGAACACAAACTAACCAGGTTTGAGGTCGTTTGTGTTCTGAAACCTGGCTAAGACGGTAGTTGGGATTCGACCTGGCAACCCTAATAGGCGCCATGTTTCACCAGGGAGCTCAGGGCAATTCCATAGGAATCTGTACTAGTTAAGTGTCAGTCTCATTTTGGGGTAGGTTTTGAGGTAAATTAGTCCTCCACACTAAGCCAGTTCTATTCTTAATTAGAATTTCCATTTTAAAGCCTGGAGCTTTAGACCTGTAAAAAAATCTCAAGATGACCAGTAGTGGGGCAAAATTAAACGTCTGTCTATACGTTATTCAATTCTTCTGTAGAATGAATGGTTCTACAGCTACCTCTTAACCAGATTAATTCATTGGCATGGACAGGCCTAACAATCAAATGCTGAGAGACAGTGCCTCACATAGGGCTTTTTCGCACACACGGTTTGTTCTTGAATTAAGGCAATCCGCATCGACATCCTGACCTTTTTGTTGCTGTTTCGTCGCTCGAGATCGTTCACACATCACTAGGTTGTTGTGGATGTTCTTGTTGCTTCAGAAACCCCTTGGTTTTGCATTGCCCTGGAATGCAGTATAAACGAGAGTTCCGATTGGCTGTTTTGCCGTCCAAGGGCGTGTTCCGTATGACGCTTGGCCCCCGTCATCACGAGCTAACGAGTCAGCGTCATTTCACTATCTCAGCGTACCACTGCATTGAGAACTCGCTATCTCGAGATATTGGGGCGGCGTTGGAAACAATGCACTGCATGAGCTGCATCATGGTGGAGGGGCGGGAGGAGAGGGAAACGAAAACAGTGAAATGTGCTACAAGCAACTGGCAAGCTCTCTACCAGATCCTGATTGGTTGGAGGAAATCGCATCACACAGTATGCGTGATCCCTCGCAGTGAATTGTTCGAAAGGCGTTTTGCACCTAGGTACCAGATTGTGGGGGGAATCTGCTTTATCCAAGAAAGTTGCACAATTGTCGAAATGCGACAGGAAAAATGTGAGACAAAAGGCTGAAATGAGCGACAGATTAGGGGTCGAGGCAAATAACTACGCACTCGGCAAAAGTGTGCGAAAAAAAGGCAGAAACCGTGACAACCTCATATATTAAATCAAGAACAAACCGTGTGTACGAAAAAGCCCATAAATACACAAGGTCCAATTTCCAGGGGAAACATATTCCACACCCCAAACACGTATAGGGCTCTCGCATGCATTCACTAGTGTTTTATTAGGGCAGATGATCCAGCTATGCTCATGTTCACATGCTGACACAGAGGCCTCAATTAAATAACTAAACACATATAGATGCTGAGCATCTTGCTTCTCTCTACCCCGTTTATTATCCCACGCCCTGTTCTCAGCATTCAGGAAAAGTTAAAAAAGACACTGCTCCAATACCCATTCCCTCCTTAGGTCATCCTCATTTTGACATGCGCCATTACTTCTTCCTCCAGTCTTGTAATATCTATCCTAAAGAAGCAGGAGAAATCAGAGCCAAATACAGATGGTCCTTTCCCCCTTCTGCCTCCATGATCGCATGCACAAAACCGAAGCAGATTTGGTAAACAGAAACAGCCTTCGCCCTTTAAGAAAGGCAAACGGGCAATCTAATTCTGGCCCCTTCCCTTCCTCAAATGCTGAATGATTGGGCAGAGCTGCAACTTCCCCTCCCACCTATCCATTTCCCGCCAACTTCAGAACAGCCACAGGGATCCACGGGATCACACAGTCGGCCACCTCAATGGAGTTTACCAAGGCATTCACTAACCAGCTGTGTCTACCCTATCATGTCACTTTTCTGACTAATTTTGTTAACATGCCTCGTATTGCAGGGGACATAAGCATAAGCATTTATTGTCATTGTGCACGCACAACGAAATTTACAGCAGCATTCCTCAATGCACAATTTCAGACTCATACTCCATCCTCACTTTCCCCTTCCTCCACCCATCCCTACACAGCCCCAAACACATCAACACGAAGCCGCGGAGTTTAGCATAGCCACAGCTCTAGAGTAGAAGCTGTCTCTAAGCCTCTTTGTCCTAGTTTTGATAGACTTGTATCGTCTGCTGGATGGTAACAGTTCAAAAAGAGAGTGTGCCGGATGAGACGGGTCTCTCAGAATATTTTGGGCTTTCTTTAGGCTTCGGGAATTATAGAGTTCTTCCAAGGAAGGGAGAGGGCAGCCGATAATCCTCTGTGCAGTAGTGATCACATGTGATCTGTGACAATATGTTTCAACAATGAGCAGCTTGAGGGGCAGATTTAAAAAAAATCCCCTTCTTGTAAAACTGTTGGCAGCCATTCCTAGCCCCCATCAGAATCTAAAATACAGACTTCAAAATAAAGTTGTCGTAGCCGGGGGCTGCCAAGTGCCACCTCAGTCTCCCAGTGAAAGATGACCCCTAGGTTCCTGAGATAACCTGGGCCCAACCCACACACATATTTTTGTTACTCCCAGTTTGCTGCAGGACTCCTATTTTAGTCTTGCTGCTACAGACTAACCTGGTTACTCATCCGTAATATTCTGCAAATTACTGAAGAGAGAGTAACTAGGCCAAGGGGAGGAGGGAGCCATGCTTTGTACGTAAGTTTCCTAGGTAGAGTGCTTTGTACGCACACCCTAGGAACCATACCTGGCATCTTCAGACAAAAAGATCAAATAGTGTGACAGATCCACCAATCAGAGTAGACAATACTGACCTTGATAGACCTATGGTCCAATCCATTGTAAGAAAAACATAGGTACAACTGCACTCCAGGAGTACCTTGACTGGCTTCATTAGGCCCTCACCCCATCCCCCCAACTCTCAGCCAGGTTTACTTTTACATGCGACCCACTTTGATATATTCTCCCACCAAGACCCCAATTCCCACGCTCTCCATCCTTTAAGTTTCCTCTAAATCTATGTAAGATAACTGTTATAATGAAGAAGGTACTTAAACATGAAGCAGTTTGCCTCTTCTGTATGTTGCATAATAACTAAAAAAACAAACCACGGTTGCAATTATAGCAAACGAAGGTAATGTTTATTAATAGACGGACAGATGGAACATACAACAAAAAGGCAGACATTGAAACAAAACACAAAGATTTTAAATGATGCTTACACTTTTGAAGATGCAGAACGCCCATGTTTTGGGATCCAAGTATTTTTTTCCCCTTATGTAGAAAGAAGCCACGAAAGTCTCAGTTTCCCTGCTGAGTTTCCTATGCCTCTGAATTTTTTCCTTTTGGGGTTTGCCTATGGCTCATTCCGCACACGCAGAATAATGCACTTTCAAGCTGCTTTCAGGGCTCTTTGAAGCTGTGCGGAATGGCAAAAACAGTTGTGAAAGCAGCTTGAAAGTGCATTATTTTGCGTGTGCGGAATGAGCCTATGTCACCGTGCTGGTCCCCTTGACATAATTCTTGGCAGATTCTGTAACCAAGCAGTATCCCAACTCGATTCAACAGAGCTGCTTCTCTTAGAGCTAAATATACATCTCAGGCGGCCACAACTCTGAAATTCCCCTCAGCCCTTTCAAATTCACAGCTGAACTAGAAAAGAACAGAGCACTTGACATCTCCTCTTGGGCCTGCCATAACAAACAGGACTCCAAATGTGCCTCAAAGGAGGAGCCATAGAAAGAGAGCAAGTCAAACGAGGAGACAAGCAAGAGGGAGAAACGGCAACCCCTGATTCAGCCACCATTTTAAAGGCCTCAGGGAGAACTTTGGGGCTGTTATCACAGGAATCTTGGCCTATATTGGTGGCCTATATTTGTGAATTCTCAAGCGAATGCAGTCTGGACTCCGATCCCTTCTTACTTTGTGGGTTTTCTTTGAAACCTTCATCCTTGGTCACAGCTGACTGCCCTGTTTCTGATGCAGCGTTTGGAAGCAGGAGATCAAGGGAGTGTGCAGCTCTCTGAACCATTGGGGGGGGAGGGGAGGGGTGGCGAAGGGAGAAGAACTCAGAGAATTGATGCGGCTTCTCTCTTTGTTTACCTGCCTTCCTCCAGGGCACCTTCCCCCAGCTTTGTCCTTTGGAACTCCTGCTGATTTCTTGTTGCAGCCGTATTTAAGTAATCGTTGCTTATTAATTCTTTTGTATTTTTAGCAACTTGCACTCCAGATTGCTTCCTTGCTTGCCTTTTGTTGTCAATTTGCATTTAGTTTTCGGAGTGATGGGTGTTTTTTTTTCCAACTGGGGTGAGATGCGCCTTGTTTTCAAATCTAACTTTCTAACTTTAAATCCACCAGTGGTATAGTGGTTAAGAGCAGGTGTACTCTAATCTGGAGGAACCGGGTTTGATTCCCCGCTCTGCCACCTGAGCTGTGGAGGCTTATCTGTTGCACAGGGAAGGATGTAACCCATCCTTCTTTTCTATGCATCTATTTGAACACCTAAACTGGAAGGCAGATTTGCAGAACTCCAATCTGTTCTTTTGCTTATAAGTTGACTAATCAAATGGGGTAATTGATAGCCAGCATGGTTAGCCATATGAGCAGCAGACTCTTATTGGGTGAACTGGATTTGTTTCCCCCGCTTCCTGTTACATAAGAGGCCTGTTGGCATCTTTGGCTGAAACAATACCTTCAGAACTTTCTCAGCCTCACCTGCCTCACAAGGTGTGGGGAGAGAAAGGAAATAAGTTTTCAAGCCACTGTGAGACTACTTAAAGGTAGAGAAAAGTAGGGTATAAATCCAAACTCTTCTTCTTTTAAAGTTTTGGCACAGCCGCCTCAGCCCGGGAAGCGAGGAATTAACATTTTAGCCATTAACATTTTATCAGGGGGGGGGGGGGGAAGGAAAAGTACTCCAGCATGCAACAAAGAGTGTGAAGAAGAAGAAGAAGAAGAAGAAGAAGAAGAAGAAGAAGAAGAAGAAGAAGAAGAAGAAGAAGAAGAAGAAGAAGAAGAAGAAGAAGAAGAAGAAGAAGAAGAGTTTGGATTTATATCCCCCCTTTCTCTCTTGCAGGAGGCTCAAAGGGGCTTACAATCTCCTTGCCCTTCCCCCCTCACAACAAACACCCTGTGAGGTAGGTGGGGCTGAGAGAGCTCCGAGAAGCTGTGACTAGCCCAAGGTCGCCCAGCTGGCGTGTGTGGGAGTGCACAGGCTAATCTGAATTCCCCAGATAAGCCTCCACAGCTCAGGTGGCAGAGCTGGGAATCAAACCTGGTTCCTCCAGATTAGATACACAAGCTCTTAACCTCCTACGCCACTGCTGCTCCTGAACTGAACAAAATACATTCCTTACTGAATAAATACTATGGGAACATCTCACATACCTTGGGAATGTTCTTCAGAATGTAACCCCCATTTTAGTTGATTAGTACATTGATTAACATTCATTTCCTCAAAATTCTTGTTAACCTGGGGATTCAGCTAATGTGAACATTTTGATATCTCATGTAGAATGTGTAGACATAAAAAGACACTAGTCCATACCAGAGAAGATAAGACAGTATTTCTTGGCACTGATACATCCCTGAATCCTACACTCAAGGGGGCAGTTGTTAACTTTATGAGTGAGAGAGAGGAATCTATCTAGTACATTTTAATGGTGGGCTGCATATGCAATGAAGAGGGAGGAATAAATTATACCAGGCCAGCCCTGGAGGTTGTCTGGAGTCTCTGTGGATACTGCTGGAAGTTTTGGGAATATGTCAGAGAATCACATGAAGGAAAGACTTTGCATGAATGGATAGCTGGAAAACCACTGCCATAAAAGCCTCTGAAACTGTTTTATCTGTTGGGCACACTGGGATGTGAGCTCATTCTGCCAGGTCATCGCTTCCTAAGTAAAAAATAAACCTATTTTTTTCCTATTGAGTCTGGTCTTTACTCCTACCTGAGAAAATGGACTTAGGCTATCCATTCCACTGAGACAGTTCCCTCAATTTTCTTTCAGACATGGATTTTCAGATATGTTTTGACTGGCTACTTTCCCTCCTCCTAAACACTTAAGTGTTTTGCTGACATGCAATAATATTTTAGCCTTTGACTGCACGTGTTAGCCAACATACAATAGTACTGATAGATGGCATGCAGTAGTATTTAGGCCCATATGAAAAACCTCCATGCAAAGACATTAGTATTTAATCACTGACATGCAACGTTTAGTGTTCGGTATATTGGACAGCTGAAATGGAATGGTATACACCAGCGGTGGCGAACCTACGGCACAGGTGCCAGAGGTGGCACTCAGAGCCCTTTCTGTGGGCACATGTGCACAGAGTTCATCATGTGGGTGGGGGGCGGAAAATCACACCCCCCCCACACACACACACATATAGGCTAGCCTGGGCACGATCCTTTACCTGGGAGTAAGCTCGGTCGCTGGCAATGGGGCTTGCTTCTGAGTAAACGCTCCTAGGGTCGTGATTCACCCATTCGAAGTGTTGCACGGTTGCTTCACCAAGCTTACTCCTCGGAGCCAACCGTTTTTTCTAAACGAAGACCTCAGCACTCAGGTTAAATGGCCGTGTTGGCACTTTGCGATAAACAAGCGGGTTTGGGGTTGCAATTTGGGCACTCGGTCTCGAAAAGGTTCGCCATCACCGGTATGTACAGTATTTGGTATCCATCACGCACCTCTATGTAGTAACTACAGTAGCTGACATGCAACGGTAAGTGGCATTTCACTATTTAAGTTGATAACTTACGGAATTTTCGAGACCCTTACAAATCTGACAGCCGGCTTTTTTCGAAAACACACAAAAAGCCTTCAGTTTTGTGCCCAGGTTTTAAGTCAAGAATCCCTATGCTGGGAATTGCAACCACCTTTAAAATTTGCTAAAAGTTCAGTTTGGCTTCAGTGCCCTCCATTCTGACCACCTGCAAGCCAGTCTGTGGAAATAATGCCAACCACGCCGCCCCTTGGAATATCAGCGCAAGCCAAGGCTTTTGATGAATGACCTCACGGGAATGATCAAGGCATTGCTAAAGGTGTCCCTTCCTTGTGGATATCTTCATTACGAACAAGGCTTCTTTGGAGATTCAGCCATTTCCCAGACGAAAGCCATTCATAGAGCTTCTTTTCCTGCCCAGTCCCTCCGGCGTCACGCAGGGCTTGATGTCTAAGTAACATGTTTTGCATATACTGGGCCAGAGGATAGGCTGGGATGAAAGAAAGAGATGCAGGAACAATTACTCAGATCCTTTAAACAGGGAGGTACCGTATATGCTCGCACATAAGTTGCATTTTTCAGCACATTTTTTGTGCTGAAAAAGCCCCCCTCGACTTATACGCGAGTGAGGTTTTTACTTTGTCGGCCGTCAGGGGGCGCAGTTTTTAGGCTAGCAGCACCAAAATTTCAGGGCATCATCAGGTGACACTCTTGATGATACCAGCCGGGTTTGGTGAAGTTTGGTTCAGGGGGTCCAAAGTTATGGACCCCCAAAGGAGGTGCCCCCATCCCCCATTGTTTCCAATGGGAGCTATTAGTAGATGGGGCTACATTTTGAGGGTCCATGACTTTGAACTCCTTGAATCAAACTTCACTAAACCTGGGTGGTATCATCAGGAGAGTCTCCTAAAGATACTCTGAAATGTTGGTACTGCGAGCATAAACATTCCTCCCCTGACAGGCACCCTCAAATTTTCCCCAGATTCTCCCTTTAAATCACCCCCCCGCCCCACCCCCACTGAGTGTATTTAAAGGGAGAATCAGGGCTTACAGACCTAGTTTACTGTTTTTCTTGGAAATATTCAAAAACATTTAACCCACGGTTGCCTCAATTAATGTAATTTTATTGGTATCTATTTTTATTTTTGAAATTTACCAGTAGCTGCTGCATTTCCCACCCTCGACTTATACGCAAGTCAATAAGTTTCCCCAGTTTTTTGTGGTAAAATTAGGTGCCTCAACTTATATGTAGGTTGACTTATACATGAGTAGGTTGACTTATACATGAATAGACAAAGTTGAATAAGAAACAAAATTAAAGCCTCTTCCTACTCATCTAGCTATCTATCACATTTTCATTTCACCCTGACTCTAGCATATATGGTTCTCCCATTCTCCATCTTAGCCTCACAACACAGCTCTGCCGCTTGAGCTGTGGAGGCTTATCTGGGGAATTCAGATTAGTCTGTGCCCTCCCACACACGCCAGCTGGGTGCCCTTGGACTCTCTCAGCCCCACCCACCTCACAGGGTGTTTGTTGTGAGGGGGGAAGGGAAAGGAGACTGTAAACCCCTTTGAGTCTCCTACAGGAGAGATATAAATCCAAACTCTTCTTCTTCTGAAGCTTTGCAGTATGTCAGTTATCCCAGAAACACCCAGGGCTTGCTTAATTGTCTCAATTGAGAACCATTCCATATCATACTTTTGGGACCATGTTACTGAGATAATTAAAGATAGTCTACAGATAATTAATCCTGCCTTTAGACTACTAATCAGTCATCTTTTGGGTTTTGCAGGGTCCCCCATTTTATCCTGCCTTAGAGCATCATACCACAGCAGGTGTCTAGTGATGCTACTCCTGTTTCTAGCCTGCAGAATACAGCACTATCTATAAGATAAAAAAAGGAATCTCACTTATATGTTGTCGTTGATGCTGAATTAAGCTTCTATTTGAGCTGAACTTTTTCCCACACTCCAAGCAGCCATAAGGTTTCTCTCCTGTGTGGACTCTCTGGTGGGTTACCAAGTGTGTCCGGTTGGCAAAGCATCGCCCACATTCTGTGCATTTATAGGGTTTCTCTCCTGTGTGAACTCTTTGGTGCTTCACAAAGGCAGAGCGATCAGCAAACCCTTTCCCGCACTCCAAGCAACGGTGAGGTTTCTCTCCTGTGTGTCGTCTGTGATGCCTTGCAAGGTGTGAAGGAGAAGCAAAACATTTTTCACATTCCAAACACCGATACGGTTTCTCTCCTGTATGGATCCTCTGGTGCCTCACAAATGTTGAGCGCTCTGAAAAACATTTGCCACACTCCAAGCACTTGCAAGGTTTCTCTCCCGTGTGGACCCTCTGGTGGCTTATGACATGTGACTGGCGGGCAAAACATTTCCCACACTCTAAACATTTATAAGGTTTCTCCCCTGTGTGGACTCTCTGGTGACTTCCAAGGTGCTCTTGACGGGCAAAGGATTTTCCGCACTCCAAGCATTTGTAAGGCCTCTCACCAGTGTGGACTCTCTGATGCTTTGCAAAGACTGAACGGTCTGCAAAACATTTCCCACACTCAGTGCATTTATATGGTTTCTCACCCGTATGTACCCGCTGGTGTTTCACGAGGTGAGACAGTTGAACAAAGCTCTTTCCACACTCAGTGCATTTATGGGATCTGTCTTCTACATGGATTCTCTTGTGGCTCACAAGGGCTGAAGGGTCAGCAAAACATTTCCCACAGTCACTGCATTTATAAGGCTTCTCTCCTGTGTGGTATCTCTGGTGGATCACCAGCTGAGACTGGCAAGCAAAACACTTCCCACAGACTGAGCATTTATATGGCGTCTCTCCAGCATAGATTCCTTGGTGTCTGGCAAGGTGTGCTTTGCGAGCAAAGTATTTATCACACACCAGGCATTTGTAGGGTTTTTCCCCAGTGTGGACAATCTGGTGACTCACAAGATGAGACTGACATCCAAAACACTTGCCACATTCCGAGCATTTATAAGGTTTTTCCCCTGTGTGGATTCTCAGGTGTCGGTTCAGGTTAGGTTTCTGAGTAAAGTGTTTCCCACACACAGTACATAAGTGCTTTTTTCTAAGGTTATCTGTAGAAATAAGGAGCAAGCAGAATTAGCTTGAGAAGGAATTTCAAGAAGTACTCAGATGAGCAGATGTGGAAAATGCAACTATCCAACTACAAAGGATTAGAGAAAAATCCTCTCTGGCATTTCCATTTGCCACATATTGGAAGCTTTTCATTGGGGGCAGCAATTGTATGACCATCTCACCACATCCCAACATTCTGAAATGGCACAATTTAAAGAGGCTTATACCACAAAATCTTTCTGATTATGTAGACAGTTTCAAAGTATCTACAGAAGAGCTGCTGCAGGTCTATTCTGTGCAACTGTGCAAAGCCAGGACTACAGCTAGGGTTACTCTATAATGCAGTGGTGGCGAACCTATGGCACAGGTGCCAGAGGTGGCACTCAGAGCCCTCTCTATGGGCACGCGCGCCCAGAGTCCATCATGTGGGGGGGGGGAATCTACCCCACACACACACATCTAGGCTGGCCTGGGCACGATCCTTTACCTGGGAGTAAGCTCGGTTGCTGGCAATGGGACTTGCTTCTGAGTAAACCCTCCTAGGGTCATGATTCACCCATTCGAAGCGTTACACGGTTGCTTCACCAAGCTTACTACTGAGTAACGCGCACTTCGGAGCCAACCATTTTTTCTAAACTAAAACCTCAGTATTCAGGTTAAATTGCTGTGTTGGCACTTTGCGATAAATAAGTGGGCTTTGGGTTGCAGTTTGGGCACTTGGTCTCAAAAAGGTTCGCCATCACTGCTATAATGTAACAGAAACAGGCTGGATCCACATATTGATGGATATCACATTACTGTAGTCATTCATCTCCTGGATTTTCTTGATCCGGACAGCAAAATCCAGGCAATGAGAATGACAGGAGTGCAATATCTGGAAACAAATAGATCCTACCAATTTGTAAAGAGTAACAAACAGCTGCTTCTGTGCTCTCAATTGTTGCCAAGTTACATAGGTAGCACAGTTGGATAGCCAAACTGTTACACTTCAGATTGTAGGTGTATTACATCTTGGAACAATTCCCATGTGGAGAAAAACTGAAATCCAGAGTTCCAAACAGATACCATAAGTCTTCTCCCTCCCCCTCATCATTCATTTGTGGTCTCACCTGAGGTGGCATCAGAGATTTTTCGTCCATTCAAGATCTGAGAATCTGGCACCCAAGGCTCCTGCCCTCGTTCCAGATGGGAAACAAGATCAGGTTTAAGAACTGGAAGTCCTGCTCAGAAATGGAGGGAAGAAGACCTATTAGGATGGTCTGATTTCTGTGATTTTCTAAATAAAGAGTTCCTCGTTTAAATGTCTACTTCCCATCATTCCAGAGGTATAAGGTAGGTAATGAAGAGCTTAAATAAACAAAGTGTCCAATCAATAGAAGCTAAAAACAAGTCATACATGATAAGAATTAAAACCACACCTTATCAACAACAAAAGCCGGGCAAAAATTGATTTGCACATCTTCTTGCATGTTGACTGAGTACACCTTCATTTATTTAGATATTTATACCTGTGGGGACCCAAAGCACCTTTTATCATTCCCCCATTCTCCATTTTGTCCTCACAACCACAATTTTGTGAGGTAAGTTAGAATGACAATGAAATTCCACAGCAGAGGGGGAAGGGCGGGGGAAGGGCGGTATACAAGACTAATTATAAATAAATAAAGTTTGAACCCGAGTCTGGTTTGGTAGAAATGTCGGGTTGGGGGAAAAGATATACAGTGGAACCTCGGTTTTCGTTGGTAATCTGTCCGAAAATAATCGATGAAAACCGAAACCAATGAAAACCAAGGCAAACTTTTCCATAGGAATCAATGTAAATCCAATTAATCCGTTCTAGGCATTCCAAAAAAAAACATACCAAAAACACATTTTTGGTGAATAAACACACTGTTTAATGCTGAAAACAGTAACAAACAATAACACTAGGACCAGCTTCAGAGCCAGTGGACCAATGTCGCACCAGAAAGCTGTCCAAAGAGGTCTGTTTCTGATGCCTCTTTAAGATTTGTCTGAAATGGGGCAAGACATTATCATTAAACAAGCTGCAGACACAGCCTGCAACAGCTTTGTCCGGGTGATTTTTCTCCACAAACCCCTGCACCTGACTGCAAATCGATGAAAACCGAGGCAAATCGATGAAAACCGAGACAAATTTTTCACTGAAAAAATCGATGAAAACCGAAACCGATGAAAACTGAAGGCAATGAAAACCAAGGTTCCACTGTACATGAAAAAGGAGAGGTGGCTACCCTGCTACCTGTTCTGGAAGTGGATTTATGTTTATTTTTATCCTGTCTTTATTCCTTCTTGGAATTTGAGGTGAACACAACTGCCATGGCAGGACGTCTCCCATCAAGGAAGTGACAAGATCCACGCAAGTGAAGCAAAACTTCCACTTTGCAACCATTTGAGGATACCAGCAAGAGAGGACAGAAAAGAAAAAATGTAAACAGTCTTTTAGGAGAAAAGGACAATTCTGGGTAGCTGGAGAGGCAGAGTTACACCATCAAGCAAGTACAGAAGGCCTTAGCGGTTAAGGTGGCAGATATAACCACACGAGCAGACTGGACGACTCTGGGACAAGTCCAAATGCTCAGCCCAACCCACTTAAGAGGTTTTTGTGAGAATAAAATCATAAAAGGATCTCTTGCCGTTCACACAGTACCTTTCAGATAATGCAGAAAAGAAATACATTAGGAAAAAAAGAACTGAATCTAGAAAAAACTAGAGAGGGGCACGGTGAATGGTGGATATTGTCATGCCTTCCAGATACTATGAAAACAAATGAATTCCTTACCCGGTGTAGTCACATTCTCATAATTTTCCAGCATGACTTCCCTGTACAAGGTTCTCTGGTCAGGGTCCAACAGAGCCCACTGCTCCTGGGTGAAATAGACAGCCACATCTTCAAAGGTCACCAGCCCCTGAAACGAGCAAAAAACCATCCGTTCTCCAGTGATTCAAATCCCTAAGTGACTCTGGCCCCTTCCGCACACGCAGCACGCGCTTACAAACCACTTTCACAACTGTTTGGTAAGTGGATTTTGCCATTCAAGACAGCCTAGCAAAGAGCACTGAAAGCAGTTTGAAAGGGCATTATTCTGCATGGGCGGAATGAGCCTCTGACAGTTAGGATCCATCATACACAAAATGACCAACTCTGGTTAGGAAAATTATATTGGTTTGATGCTCCCTGTGACCTTTGGCAGTTTGCGAGGGGAGATTTTTTGCAAGAAGTCTTTAGATTACATTTTATATTCTGCAATTTGCTGTTAGGGGAAAAAAGAGGCTGGTGGCTCCCCAGGGAAATTACAATGGAACAAAAGACCCACAAACATTGCAGCAATATTCCGAATCAAAAATAATTTCAGCGTACTGAATAAGTTAAAGACTTCTTGGGATTTAACTTAATTTGAAAAGCTCTTTTTGTAAGTAGGGGGAGTAATCACAGTTAGGATTAAATATGTTAATCACATTAATATCTATTACAAAAAGATCCTCTGAAAATGCCAGCCACAGATGCAGGCGAAACGTCAGGAGAGAATGCTGCTAGAACACGGCCATACAGCCTGGAAACCACACAGCACCCCAGTGATTCCAGCCGTGAAAGCCTTCGACAATACATCTATTACAAATCTTCGCTATTACAGTCCCAAATAAGACTACCAAAATGCATTGTTGAAATTTATCAGAAATAATAAAGACACCCATCGTGCAGAAAATAATACACCATACATAAGTAAAGGGGACAGAAGATTCAAATATACATTATGTTAACTGGTTTGCACTGCCTGAACAACTGTACAGCAAAATTCCACATAATAATTTAACAACCGGTTCTGGTGGTGGGATTCAAATAATTTAACAACTGGTGGTTTACAAGCACCATTTTAACAACCGGTTCTGCCGAAGTGGTGCGAACCGGCTGAATCCCACCACTGTCTAGCAGTAATGTGTGTCCACTTATTCACACAAATCAGCAACAATAAT
Source organism: Sphaerodactylus townsendi (assembly GCF_021028975.2). Taxonomy (NCBI): domain Eukaryota; kingdom Metazoa; phylum Chordata; class Lepidosauria; order Squamata; family Sphaerodactylidae; genus Sphaerodactylus; species Sphaerodactylus townsendi. The sequence goes on from NC_059427.1 coordinate 21,277,289, forward strand.
CTGGCCAAGAAGATGTGACCCCTGACTTCGTTGAGTCGGTTGTGCATGAAAGGCTAAAGACAGCTAAGAAAATGAATATGTCCTAATACTGAGGATGCAAGAAAGGCCAGCCCAGTAACTAACATCTTCCCTCACTGCTTGCAAATATTTCCTGGTGTGGAAGGCCACTAGCTGGAGGAGTAAGTGGAAACAGTGTCCCACACTGCTCTTTTGTTGTTGCTCTTGAGCATCTTCTCTATGAACCACAGCAAGCATCAATTTTTCACCTATTTTAGCAGCGCACAGGCTGAGATGTTCCACCACCTCCTCGCAGGACTGCAGAATGCTCACCATGTCAGTCAACAGTGTGGCCCAATGCGCTGAGCTGAAGTAACTTTGCTGAGGTAACCGTTTCACATATTCGCCACAACCTCCAATACAGACCGCTGCTGCAGGCTCTCTGGCGTGCAGAATACTTTGTCTCAGCGTTCTTTACTGGGCTTTCTAAGGACAAATTAAAACAGCAAGCAATTTTCAGTTCCTCTGAGGCTTGGGACTTATAAGCGTCATCACAAACAGCCAGTGTGGCATTCAGGGTTTGCTCTGCCTTACCACCATATATCTACAGGGCCTCCATGTTGACAAGGCTGAAGCTCGCTGCTGTGAAGGCCTTTCTCAATGCTCCAAGTGTTTTGTTGTGCTAACGTAGGTTTAGAATTGACAGCCAATCCTCAATAAAGTCTGTCAAGTTTAATGGCAACATTCTCAGCAGCATCAGCCCATCCAAGGCTACATATGCCCAGCATGGGCGAATGTCTCCTCTTCAAGCTGCTTCAAGGGATTTGGGTGTCTTGGTTGATAGTTCCATGGGAATGTCAACTCAATGCATGGCAGCTGTGAAAAAGGCAAACTCTATGCTGGGGATCATTAGGAAAGGAGTTGAGAATAAAACTGCAAGGATTGTCATGCCCTTATATAAAGCCGTGGTGCGACCGCACTTGGAGTACTGTGCCCAGTTCTGGTCGCTGCATCTCAAAAAGGATATCGAAGAGATAGAAAAAGTGCAGAGAAGGGCAGGGAGGATGATTGAGGGACTAGAGCACCTTCCTTATGAGGAGAGGCTGCAGCGTTTGGGACTCTTTAGTTTGGAGAGGAGATGTCTGAGGGGGGGATATGATTGAAGTCTATAAAATTATGCATGGGGTAGAAAATGTTGACAGAGAGAAAATTTTCTCTCTTTCTCACAGTACTAGAACCAGGGGGCATTCCTTGAAAATGCTGGGGGGAAGAATTAGGACTAATAAAAGGAAACACTTCTTCACACAACGTGTGATTGGTGTTTGGAATATGCTGCCACAGGAGGTGGTGATGGCCACTCACCTGGATAGCTTTAAAAGGGGCTTGGATAGATTTATGGAGGAGAAGTCGATGTATGGCTACCAATCCTGATCCTCTTTGATCTGAGATTGCAAATGCCTTAACAGTCCAGGTGCTCGGGAGCAACAGCCGCAGAAGGCCATTGCTTTCACATCCTGCATGTGAGCTCCCGAAGGGACCTGGTGGGCCACTGTGAGTAGCAGAGAGCTGGACTAGATGGACTCTGGTCTGATCCAGCAGGCTCGTTCTTATGCCCTAGGTAACTCAGCAGACATCAGAGACATGTAATCCTCAGTCTGCCAAGACCAAATTTATGTGGTCAGATGCACTGCTCCTCTGAAATATTGCTTCAAGCATTCTCCGATGGCGGTGATGATAACCATAAGAACAGAAACGACAGTAGGAACAAAATAAGCTTTGCTTGGAGCATTCCAGCTGAAAAGAAGGCACTTCGCCAGCCACAGGAATCCAGAATTCTCCACTATGGAGACCATCATGTCCCTCATGGGAAGGATATCTTTCAAAGAGGAAGTTGTGGTACATCACCAATCCGCTAGTGGGTCCCGAGGGCTTGGAAATCTATTGCAGACATCGCAGCCAGATTTCCAGCACTCAGATTCTGGCTGCTGGAACCCTTCAGAGCCATGTTTCCAGTTGGTTCTGGTGGGTTTTCCGGGCTGTGTGGCCGTGGTCTGGTGGATTTTGTTCCTAACGTTTCGCCTGCATCTGCGGCTGGATTCTGGACACAGCTGTAACCTCTCAGCCTCAGAAGTCTTGGGCAGTTCTGGTCTCTGCACACAGCCTCGCTGAAGTGATACAGTGGGGAGCTCAGTGCTCGCTAACTTGGCTTGTTATGGCTGCCCACCTGAAGTTCTTGCCCGTGCTCCTCTCCTCGGCGCATGCCTAAACAGTACAGCAGATGAAAACTCCACAGATCTGCGGAGCCATAGCTGGGGTCTCCTGCTCACCAGGATGCCACTGCAGGAAAGAGACAGAGATTTGGTCAGGAATGTCCTCTGAGCACTTTTTAATGAGCATTTCACAAACATTCTTTAGGGCTTAGCATTCCCCCCTCCCTATGCAGTTATATGAATGAAAATTATATTTGATTAATTCCGTTGTGAGAATCTTTGCATCACTTAGTCAAAAAAGAGTTCTACGCATTTAGTTCCTTGAAGTAATGTAGAAAAACTTAACATGGGGAAGCCGGAAATAAACTTATCAGGTAAAAACTTCAAGATCAGTTCTGCTATTCAATGAATCCATTGGGATCCTGTTTCCTGATTGTGGACAAGCAGATATCTCCAGGAACCTGTTAACCAGGCATCAGACTCCCCTACAACTCCACAGCAATTGTGTTGAAAGGTGCTCTGCATGAGAAAGAAGTAAGAACACATGACCATCACTTCTTCCAATGATTTTATTTATTTATTTATTTATTTATTTATGTATTTATTGTTTCGATTTATAAACCGCCCCATCCCCTGGGGGCTCATCATCTCAATGATGATGATGAAGAAGAAGAGTTTGGATTTATTTCCCCCCTTTCTCTCCTGCAGGAGACTCAAAGGGGCTTATAATCTCCTTGCCCTTCCCCCCTCACAACAAACACCCTGTGAGAGCTCCGAGAAGCTGTGACCAGCCCAAGGTCACCCAGCTGGCATGTGTGGGAGTGTACAGGCTGAATTCCGCAGATAAGCCTCCACAGCTCAGGCGGCAGAGCTGGGAATCAAACCCGGTTCCTCCAGATTAGATACATGAGCTCTTAACCTCCTACGCCACTGCTGCTCCCCGCCTTTCTCTCCTGGAAGGAGTCTCAAAGTAGTTTACAAACTCCTTTCCCTTCCCTTCCCCATAACAGATACCTTGTGAGGTAGGTGGGACTGAGTGAGTTCAGAGAGAACTGTGACTGGCCCAAGTTCAGCCAGCGAGCTTCACGTTTATCAGCAGGAAAACAAACCCGGTTCTCCAGATTAGAGCCCGCTGCTCTTAACTTACTACACCTTGCTGGCTCAGTGCCTTCCTGTATACTTATCAGGAGGAAAGGGGTTAAGTTATAAAAAGCAATCACTGCTATACATGATCACGGCCTGTTCTAAAGAGTAATCAATTCAAAAAGTCATAACGTTTCGTCTATGATACCACAGTCACCAAAGTTTCAAGACAGGTTTTACTGCAAGTGCCACTATTGAGCAGCAGTGGCGTAGGAGGTTAAGAGCTCGTGTATCTAATCTGGAGGAACCGGGTTTGATTCTCCGCTCTGCCGCCTGAGCTGTGGAGGCTTATCTGGGGAATTCAGATTAGCCTGTGCACTCCCACACACGCCAGCTGGGTGACCTTGGGCTAGTCACAGCTTCTTGGAGCTCTCTCAGCCCCACCCACCTCATTGGGGGGGGGGGGGGGTGGGGGGGGGGGGGGGTGGGGGGGGGGGGGGGTGGGGGGGGGGGGGGGTGGGGGGGGGGGGGGGTGGGGGGGGGGGGGGGTGGGGGGGGGGGGGGGTGGGGGGGGGGGGGGGTGGGGGGGGGGGGGGGTGGGGGGGGGGGGGGGTGGGGGGGGGGGGGGGTGGGGGGGGGGGGGGGTGGGGGGGGGGGGGGGTGGGGGGGGGGGGGGGTGGGGGGGGGGGGGGGTGGGGGGGGGGGGGGGTGGGGGGGGGGGGGGGTGGGGGGGGGGGGGGGTGGGGGGGGGGGGGGGTGGGGGGGGGGGGGGGTGGGGGGGGGGGGGGGTGGGGGGGGGGGGGGGTGGGGGGGGGGGGGGGTGGGGGGGGGGGGGGGTGGGGGGGGGGGGGGGTGGGGGGGGGGGGGGGTGGGGGGGGGGGGGGGTGGGGGGGGGGGGGGGTGGGGGGGGGGGGGGGTGGGGGGGGGGGGGGGTGGGGGGGGGGGGGGGTGGGGGGGGGGGGGGGTGGGGGGGGGGGGGGGTGGGGGGGGGGGGGGGTGGGGGGGGGGGGGGGTGGGGGGGGGGGGGGGTGGGGGGGGGGGGGGGTGGGGGGGGGGGGGGGTGGGGGGGGGGGGGGGTGGGGGGGGGGGGGGGTGGGGGGGGGGGGGGGTGGGGGGGGGGGGGGGTGGGGGGGGGGGGGGGTGGGGGGGGGGGGGGGTGGGGGGGGGGGGGGGTGGGGGGGGGGGGGGGTGGGGGGGGGGGGGGGTGGGGGGGGGGGGGGGTGGGGGGGGGGGGGGGTGGGGGGGGGGGGGGGTGGGGGGGGGGGGGGGTGGGGGGGGGGGGGGGTGGGGGGGGGGGGGGGTGGGGGGGGGGGGGGGTGGGGGGGGGGGGGGGTGGGGGGGGGGGGGGGTGGGGGGGGGGGGGGGTGGGGGGGGGGGGGGGTGGGGGGGGGGGGGGGTGGGGGGGGGGGGGGGTGGGGGGGGGGGGGGGTGGGGGGGGGGGGGGGTGGGGGGGGGGGGGGGTGGGGGGGGGGGGGGGTGGGGGGGGGGGGGGGTGGGGGGGGGGGGGGGTGGGGGGGGGGGGGGGTGGGGGGGGGGGGGGGTGGGGGGGGGGGGGGGTGGGGGGGGGGGGGGGTGGGGGGGGGGGGGGGTGGGGGGGGGGGGGGGTGGGGGGGGGGGGGGGTGGGGGGGGGGGGGGGTGGGGGGGGGGGGGGGTGGGGGGGGGGGGGGGTGGGGGGGGGGGGGGGTGGGGGGGGGGGGGGGTGGGGGGGGGGGGGGGTGGGGGGGGGGGGGGGTGGGGGGGGGGGGGGGTGGGGGGGGGGGGGGGTGGGGGGGGGGGGGGGTGGGGGGGGGGGGGGGTGGGGGGGGGGGGGGGTGGGGGGGGGGGGGGGTGGGGGGGGGGGGGGGTGGGGGGGGGGGGGGGTGGGGGGGGGGGGGGGTGGGGGGGGGGGGGGGTGGGGGGGGGGGGGGGTGGGGGGGGGGGGGGGTGGGGGGGGGGGGGGGTGGGGGGGGGGGGGGGTGGGGGGGGGGGGGGGTGGGGGGGGGGGGGGGTGGGGGGGGGGGGGGGTGGGGGGGGGGGGGGGTGGGGGGGGGGGGGGGTGGGGGGGGGGGGGGGTGGGGGGGGGGGGGGGTGGGGGGGGGGGGGGGTGGGGGGGGGGGGGGGTGGGGGGGGGGGGGGGTGGGGGGGGGGGGGGGTGGGGGGGGGGGGGGGTGGGGGGGGGGGGGGGTGGGGGGGGGGGGGGGTGGGGGGGGGGGGGGGTGGGGGGGGGGGGGGGTGGGGGGGGGGGGGGGTGGGGGGGGGGGGGGGTGGGGGGGGGGGGGGGTGGGGGGGGGGGGGGGTGGGGGGGGGGGGGGGTGGGGGGGGGGGGGGGTGGGGGGGGGGGGGGGTGGGGGGGGGGGGGGGTGGGGGGGGGGGGGGGTGGGGGGGGGGGGGGGTGGGGGGGGGGGGGGGTGGGGGGGGGGGGGGGTGGGGGGGGGGGGGGGTGGGGGGGGGGGGGGGTGGGGGGGGGGGGGGGTGGGGGGGGGGGGGGGTGGGGGGGGGGGGGGGTGGGGGGGGGGGGGGGTGGGGGGGGGGGGGGGTGGGGGGGGGGGGGGGTGGGGGGGGGGGGGGGTGGGGGGGGGGGGGGGTGGGGGGGGGGGGGGGTGGGGGGGGGGGGGGGTGGGGGGGGGGGGGGGTGGGGGGGGGGGGGGGTGGGGGGGGGGGGGGGTGGGGGGGGGGGGGGGTGGGGGGGGGGGGGGGTGGGGGGGGGGGGGGGTGGGGGGGGGGGGGGGTGGGGGGGGGGGGGGGTGGGGGGGGGGGGGGGTGGGGGGGGGGGGGGGTGGGGGGGGGGGGGGGTGGGGGGGGGGGGGGGTGGGGGGGGGGGGGGGTGGGGGGGGGGGGGGGTGGGGGGGGGGGGGGGTGGGGGGGGGGGGGGGTGGGGGGGGGGGGGGGTGGGGGGGGGGGGGGGTGGGGGGGGGGGGGGGTGGGGGGGGGGGGGGGTGGGGGGGGGGGGGGGTGGGGGGGGGGGGGGGTGGGGGGGGGGGGGGGTGGGGGGGGGGGGGGGTGGGGGGGGGGGGGGGTGGGGGGGGGGGGGGGTGGGGGGGGGGGGGGGTGGGGGGGGGGGGGGGTGGGGGGGGGGGGGGGTGGGGGGGGGGGGGGGTGGGGGGGGGGGGGGGTGGGGGGGGGGGGGGGTGGGGGGGGGGGGGGGTGGGGGGGGGGGGGGGTGGGGGGGGGGGGGGGTGGGGGGGGGGGGGGGTGGGGGGGGGGGGGGGTGGGGGGGGGGGGGGGTGGGGGGGGGGGGGGGTGGGGGGGGGGGGGGGTGGGGGGGGGGGGGGGTGGGGGGGGGGGGGGGTGGGGGGGGGGGGGGGTGGGGGGGGGGGGGGGTGGGGGGGGGGGGGGGTGGGGGGGGGGGGGGGTGGGGGGGGGGGGGGGTGGGGGGGGGGGGGGGTGGGGGGGGGGGGGGGTGGGGGGGGGGGGGGGTGGGGGGGGGGGGGGGTGGGGGGGGGGGGGGGTGGGGGGGGGGGGGGGTGGGGGGGGGGGGGGGTGGGGGGGGGGGGGGGTGGGGGGGGGGGGGGGTGGGGGGGGGGGGGGGTGGGGGGGGGGGGGGGTGGGGGGGGGGGGGGGTGGGGGGGGGGGGGGGTGGGGGGGGGGGGGGGTGGGGGGGGGGGGGGGTGGGGGGGGGGGGGGGTGGGGGGGGGGGGGGGTGGGGGGGGGGGGGGGTGGGGGGGGGGGGGGGTGGGGGGGGGGGGGGGTGGGGGGGGGGGGGGGTGGGGGGGGGGGGGGGTGGGGGGGGGGGGGGGTGGGGGGGGGGGGGGGTGGGGGGGGGGGGGGGTGGGGGGGGGGGGGGGTGGGGGGGGGGGGGGGTGGGGGGGGGGGGGGGTGGGGGGGGGGGGGGGTGGGGGGGGGGGGGGGTGGGGGGGGGGGGGGGTGGGGGGGGGGGGGGGTGGGGGGGGGGGGGGGTGGGGGGGGGGGGGGGTGGGGGGGGGGGGGGGTGGGGGGGGGGGGGGGTGGGGGGGGGGGGGGGTGGGGGGGGGGGGGGGTGGGGGGGGGGGGGGGTGGGGGGGGGGGGGGGTGGGGGGGGGGGGGGGTGGGGGGGGGGGGGGGTGGGGGGGGGGGGGGGTGGGGGGGGGGGGGGGTGGGGGGGGGGGGGGGTGGGGGGGGGGGGGGGTGGGGGGGGGGGGGGGTGGGGGGGGGGGGGGGTGGGGGGGGGGGGGGGTGGGGGGGGGGGGGGGTGGGGGGGGGGGGGGGTGGGGGGGGGGGGGGGTGGGGGGGGGGGGGGGTGGGGGGGGGGGGGGGTGGGGGGGGGGGGGGGTGGGGGGGGGGGGGGGTGGGGGGGGGGGGGGGTGGGGGGGGGGGGGGGTGGGGGGGGGGGGGGGTGGGGGGGGGGGGGGGTGGGGGGGGGGGGGGGTGGGGGGGGGGGGGGGTGGGGGGGGGGGGGGGTGGGGGGGGGGGGGGGTGGGGGGGGGGGGGGGTGGGGGGGGGGGGGGGTGGGGGGGGGGGGGGGTGGGGGGGGGGGGGGGTGGGGGGGGGGGGGGGTGGGGGGGGGGGGGGGTGGGGGGGGGGGGGGGTGGGGGGGGGGGGGGGTGGGGGGGGGGGGGGGTGGGGGGGGGGGGGGGTGGGGGGGGGGGGGGGTGGGGGGGGGGGGGGGTGGGGGGGGGGGGGGGTGGGGGGGGGGGGGGGTGGGGGGGGGGGGGGGTGGGGGGGGGGGGGGGTGGGGGGGGGGGGGGGTGGGGGGGGGGGGGGGTGGGGGGGGGGGGGGGTGGGGGGGGGGGGGGGTGGGGGGGGGGGGGGGTGGGGGGGGGGGGGGGTGGGGGGGGGGGGGGGTGGGGGGGGGGGGGGGTGGGGGGGGGGGGGGGTGGGGGGGGGGGGGGGTGGGGGGGGGGGGGGGTGGGGGGGGGGGGGGGTGGGGGGGGGGGGGGGTGGGGGGGGGGGGGGGTGGGGGGGGGGGGGGGTGGGGGGGGGGGGGGGTGGGGGGGGGGGGGGGTGGGGGGGGGGGGGGGTGGGGGGGGGGGGGGGTGGGGGGGGGGGGGGGTGGGGGGGGGGGGGGGTGGGGGGGGGGGGGGGTGGGGGGGGGGGGGGGTGGGGGGGGGGGGGGGTGGGGGGGGGGGGGGGTGGGGGGGGGGGGGGGTGGGGGGGGGGGGGGGTGGGGGGGGGGGGGGGTGGGGGGGGGGGGGGGTGGGGGGGGGGGGGGGTGGGGGGGGGGGGGGGTGGGGGGGGGGGGGGGTGGGGGGGGGGGGGGGTGGGGGGGGGGGGGGGTGGGGGGGGGGGGGGGTGGGGGGGGGGGGGGGTGGGGGGGGGGGGGGGTGGGGGGGGGGGGGGGTGGGGGGGGGGGGGGGTGGGGGGGGGGGGGGGTGGGGGGGGGGGGGGGTGGGGGGGGGGGGGGGTGGGGGGGGGGGGGGGTGGGGGGGGGGGGGGGTGGGGGGGGGGGGGGGTGGGGGGGGGGGGGGGTGGGGGGGGGGGGGGGTGGGGGGGGGGGGGGGTGGGGGGGGGGGGGGGTGGGGGGGGGGGGGGGTGGGGGGGGGGGGGGGTGGGGGGGGGGGGGGGTGGGGGGGGGGGGGGGTGGGGGGGGGGGGGGGTGGGGGGGGGGGGGGGTGGGGGGGGGGGGGGGTGGGGGGGGGGGGGGGTGGGGGGGGGGGGGGGTGGGGGGGGGGGGGGGTGGGGGGGGGGGGGGGTGGGGGGGGGGGGGGGTGGGGGGGGGGGGGGGTGGGGGGGGGGGGGGGTGGGGGGGGGGGGGGGTGGGGGGGGGGGGGGGTGGGGGGGGGGGGGGGTGGGGGGGGGGGGGGGTGGGGGGGGGGGGGGGTGGGGGGGGGGGGGGGTGGGGGGGGGGGGGGGTGGGGGGGGGGGGGGGTGGGGGGGGGGGGGGGTGGGGGGGGGGGGGGGTGGGGGGGGGGGGGGGTGGGGGGGGGGGGGGGTGGGGGGGGGGGGGGGTGGGGGGGGGGGGGGGTGGGGGGGGGGGGGGGTGGGGGGGGGGGGGGGTGGGGGGGGGGGGGGGTGGGGGGGGGGGGGGGTGGGGGGGGGGGGGGGTGGGGGGGGGGGGGGGTGGGGGGGGGGGGGGGTGGGGGGGGGGGGGGGTGGGGGGGGGGGGGGGTGGGGGGGGGGGGGGGTGGGGGGGGGGGGGGGTGGGGGGGGGGGGGGGTGGGGGGGGGGGGGGGTGGGGGGGGGGGGGGGTGGGGGGGGGGGGGGGTGGGGGGGGGGGGGGGTGGGGGGGGGGGGGGGTGGGGGGGGGGGGGGGTGGGGGGGGGGGGGGGTGGGGGGGGGGGGGGGTGGGGGGGGGGGGGGGTGGGGGGGGGGGGGGGTGGGGGGGGGGGGGGGTGGGGGGGGGGGGGGGTGGGGGGGGGGGGGGGTGGGGGGGGGGGGGGGTGGGGGGGGGGGGGGGTGGGGGGGGGGGGGGGTGGGGGGGGGGGGGGGTGGGGGGGGGGGGGGGTGGGGGGGGGGGGGGGTGGGGGGGGGGGGGGGTGGGGGGGGGGGGGGGTGGGGGGGGGGGGGGGTGGGGGGGGGGGGGGGTGGGGGGGGGGGGGGGTGGGGGGGGGGGGGGGTGGGGGGGGGGGGGGGTGGGGGGGGGGGGGGGTGGGGGGGGGGGGGGGTGGGGGGGGGGGGGGGTGGGGGGGGGGGGGGGTGGGGGGGGGGGGGGGTGGGGGGGGGGGGGGGTGGGGGGGGGGGGGGGTGGGGGGGGGGGGGGGTGGGGGGGGGGGGGGGTGGGGGGGGGGGGGGGTGGGGGGGGGGGGGGGTGGGGGGGGGGGGGGGTGGGGGGGGGGGGGGGTGGGGGGGGGGGGGGGTGGGGGGGGGGGGGGGTGGGGGGGGGGGGGGGTGGGGGGGGGGGGGGGTGGGGGGGGGGGGGGGTGGGGGGGGGGGGGGGTGGGGGGGGGGGGGGGTGGGGGGGGGGGGGGGTGGGGGGGGGGGGGGGTGGGGGGGGGGGGGGGTGGGGGGGGGGGGGGGTGGGGGGGGGGGGGGGTGGGGGGGGGGGGGGGTGGGGGGGGGGGGGGGTGGGGGGGGGGGGGGGTGGGGGGGGGGGGGGGTGGGGGGGGGGGGGGGTGGGGGGGGGGGGGGGTGGGGGGGGGGGGGGGTGGGGGGGGGGGGGGGTGGGGGGGGGGGGGGGTGGGGGGGGGGGGGGGTGGGGGGGGGGGGGGGTGGGGGGGGGGGGGGGTGGGGGGGGGGGGGGGTGGGGGGGGGGGGGGGTGGGGGGGGGGGGGGGTGGGGGGGGGGGGGGGTGGGGGGGGGGGGGGGTGGGGGGGGGGGGGGGTGGGGGGGGGGGGGGGTGGGGGGGGGGGGGGGTGGGGGGGGGGGGGGGTGGGGGGGGGGGGGGGTGGGGGGGGGGGGGGGTGGGGGGGGGGGGGGGTGGGGGGGGGGGGGGGTGGGGGGGGGGGGGGGTGGGGGGGGGGGGGGGTGGGGGGGGGGGGGGGTGGGGGGGGGGGGGGGTGGGGGGGGGGGGGGGTGGGGGGGGGGGGGGGTGGGGGGGGGGGGGGGTGGGGGGGGGGGGGGGTGGGGGGGGGGGGGGGTGGGGGGGGGGGGGGGTGGGGGGGGGGGGGGGTGGGGGGGGGGGGGGGTGGGGGGGGGGGGGGGTGGGGGGGGGGGGGGGTGGGGGGGGGGGGGGGTGGGGGGGGGGGGGGGTGGGGGGGGGGGGGGGTGGGGGGGGGGGGGGGTGGGGGGGGGGGGGGGTGGGGGGGGGGGGGGGTGGGGGGGGGGGGGGGTGGGGGGGGGGGGGGGTGGGGGGGGGGGGGGGTGGGGGGGGGGGGGGGTGGGGGGGGGGGGGGGTGGGGGGGGGGGGGGGTGGGGGGGGGGGGGGGTGGGGGGGGGGGGGGGTGGGGGGGGGGGGGGGTGGGGGGGGGGGGGGGTGGGGGGGGGGGGGGGTGGGGGGGGGGGGGGGTGGGGGGGGGGGGGGGTGGGGGGGGGGGGGGGTGGGGGGGGGGGGGGGTGGGGGGGGGGGGGGGTGGGGGGGGGGGGGGGTGGGGGGGGGGGGGGGTGGGGGGGGGGGGGGGTGGGGGGGGGGGGGGGTGGGGGGGGGGGGGGGTGGGGGGGGGGGGGGGTGGGGGGGGGGGGGGGTGGGGGGGGGGGGGGGTGGGGGGGGGGGGGGGTGGGGGGGGGGGGGGGTGGGGGGGGGGGGGGGTGGGGGGGGGGGGGGGTGGGGGGGGGGGGGGGTGGGGGGGGGGGGGGGTGGGGGGGGGGGGGGGTGGGGGGGGGGGGGGGTGGGGGGGGGGGGGGGTGGGGGGGGGGGGGGGTGGGGGGGGGGGGGGGTGGGGGGGGGGGGGGGTGGGGGGGGGGGGGGGTGGGGGGGGGGGGGGGTGGGGGGGGGGGGGGGTGGGGGGGGGGGGGGGTGGGGGGGGGGGGGGGTGGGGGGGGGGGGGGGTGGGGGGGGGGGGGGGTGGGGGGGGGGGGGGGTGGGGGGGGGGGGGGGTGGGGGGGGGGGGGGGTGGGGGGGGGGGGGGGTGGGGGGGGGGGGGGGTGGGGGGGGGGGGGGGTGGGGGGGGGGGGGGGTGGGGGGGGGGGGGGGTGGGGGGGGGGGGGGGTGGGGGGGGGGGGGGGTGGGGGGGGGGGGGGGTGGGGGGGGGGGGGGGTGGGGGGGGGGGGGGGTGGGGGGGGGGGGGGGTGGGGGGGGGGGGGGGTGGGGGGGGGGGGGGGTGGGGGGGGGGGGGGGTGGGGGGGGGGGGGGGTGGGGGGGGGGGGGGGTGGGGGGGGGGGGGGGTGGGGGGGGGGGGGGGTGGGGGGGGGGGGGGGTGGGGGGGGGGGGGGGTGGGGGGGGGGGGGGGTGGGGGGGGGGGGGGGTGGGGGGGGGGGGGGGTGGGGGGGGGGGGGGGTGGGGGGGGGGGGGGGTGGGGGGGGGGGGGGGTGGGGGGGGGGGGGGGTGGGGGGGGGGGGGGGTGGGGGGGGGGGGGGGTGGGGGGGGGGGGGGGTGGGGGGGGGGGGGGGTGGGGGGGGGGGGGGGTGGGGGGGGGGGGGGGTGGGGGGGGGGGGGGGTGGGGGGGGGGGGGGGTGGGGGGGGGGGGGGGTGGGGGGGGGGGGGGGTGGGGGGGGGGGGGGGTGGGGGGGGGGGGGGGTGGGGGGGGGGGGGGGTGGGGGGGGGGGGGGGTGGGGGGGGGGGGGGGTGGGGGGGGGGGGGGGTGGGGGGGGGGGGGGGTGGGGGGGGGGGGGGGTGGGGGGGGGGGGGGGTGGGGGGGGGGGGGGGTGGGGGGGGGGGGGGGTGGGGGGGGGGGGGGGTGGGGGGGGGGGGGGGTGGGGGGGGGGGGGGGTGGGGGGGGGGGGGGGTGGGGGGGGGGGGGGGTGGGGGGGGGGGGGGGTGGGGGGGGGGGGGGGTGGGGGGGGGGGGGGGTGGGGGGGGGGGGGGGTGGGGGGGGGGGGGGGTGGGGGGGGGGGGGGGTGGGGGGGGGGGGGGGTGGGGGGGGGGGGGGGTGGGGGGGGGGGGGGGTGGGGGGGGGGGGGGGTGGGGGGGGGGGGGGGTGGGGGGGGGGGGGGGTGGGGGGGGGGGGGGGTGGGGGGGGGGGGGGGTGGGGGGGGGGGGGGGTGGGGGGGGGGGGGGGTGGGGGGGGGGGGGGGTGGGGGGGGGGGGGGGTGGGGGGGGGGGGGGGTGGGGGGGGGGGGGGGTGGGGGGGGGGGGGGGTGGGGGGGGGGGGGGGTGGGGGGGGGGGGGGGTGGGGGGGGGGGGGGGTGGGGGGGGGGGGGGGTGGGGGGGGGGGGGGGTGGGGGGGGGGGGGGGTGGGGGGGGGGGGGGGTGGGGGGGGGGGGGGGTGGGGGGGGGGGGGGGTGGGGGGGGGGGGGGGTGGGGGGGGGGGGGGGTGGGGGGGGGGGGGGGTGGGGGGGGGGGGGGGTGGGGGGGGGGGGGGGTGGGGGGGGGGGGGGGTGGGGGGGGGGGGGGGTGGGGGGGGGGGGGGGTGGGGGGGGGGGGGGGTGGGGGGGGGGGGGGGTGGGGGGGGGGGGGGGTGGGGGGGGGGGGGGGTGGGGGGGGGGGGGGGTGGGGGGGGGGGGGGGTGGGGGGGGGGGGGGGTGGGGGGGGGGGGGGGTGGGGGGGGGGGGGGGTGGGGGGGGGGGGGGGTGGGGGGGGGGGGGGGTGGGGGGGGGGGGGGGTGGGGGGGGGGGGGGGTGGGGGGGGGGGGGGGTGGGGGGGGGGGGGGGTGGGGGGGGGGGGGGGTGGGGGGGGGGGGGGGTGGGGGGGGGGGGGGGTGGGGGGGGGGGGGGGTGGGGGGGGGGGGGGGTGGGGGGGGGGGGGGGTGGGGGGGGGGGGGGGTGGGGGGGGGGGGGGGTGGGGGGGGGGGGGGGTGGGGGGGGGGGGGGGTGGGGGGGGGGGGGGGTGGGGGGGGGGGGGGGTGGGGGGGGGGGGGGGTGGGGGGGGGGGGGGGTGGGGGGGGGGGGGGGTGGGGGGGGGGGGGGGTGGGGGGGGGGGGGGGTGGGGGGGGGGGGGGGTGGGGGGGGGGGGGGGTGGGGGGGGGGGGGGGTGGGGGGGGGGGGGGGTGGGGGGGGGGGGGGGTGGGGGGGGGGGGGGGTGGGGGGGGGGGGGGGTGGGGGGGGGGGGGGGTGGGGGGGGGGGGGGGTGGGGGGGGGGGGGGGTGGGGGGGGGGGGGGGTGGGGGGGGGGGGGGGTGGGGGGGGGGGGGGGTGGGGGGGGGGGGGGGTGGGGGGGGGGGGGGGTGGGGGGGGGGGGGGGTGGGGGGGGGGGGGGGTGGGGGGGGGGGGGGGTGGGGGGGGGGGGGGGTGGGGGGGGGGGGGGGTGGGGGGGGGGGGGGGTGGGGGGGGGGGGGGGTGGGGGGGGGGGGGGGTGGGGGGGGGGGGGGGTGGGGGGGGGGGGGGGTGGGGGGGGGGGGGGGTGGGGGGGGGGGGGGGTGGGGGGGGGGGGGGGTGGGGGGGGGGGGGGGTGGGGGGGGGGGGGGGTGGGGGGGGGGGGGGGTGGGGGGGGGGGGGGGTGGGGGGGGGGGGGGGTGGGGGGGGGGGGGGGTGGGGGGGGGGGGGGGTGGGGGGGGGGGGGGGTGGGGGGGGGGGGGGGTGGGGGGGGGGGGGGGTGGGGGGGGGGGGGGGTGGGGGGGGGGGGGGGTGGGGGGGGGGGGGGGTGGGGGGGGGGGGGGGTGGGGGGGGGGGGGGGTGGGGGGGGGGGGGGGTGGGGGGGGGGGGGGGTGGGGGGGGGGGGGGGTGGGGGGGGGGGGGGGTGGGGGGGGGGGGGGGTGGGGGGGGGGGGGGGTGGGGGGGGGGGGGGGTGGGGGGGGGGGGGGGTGGGGGGGGGGGGGGGTGGGGGGGGGGGGGGGTGGGGGGGGGGGGGGGTGGGGGGGGGGGGGGGTGGGGGGGGGGGGGGGTGGGGGGGGGGGGGGGTGGGGGGGGGGGGGGGTGGGGGGGGGGGGGGGTGGGGGGGGGGGGGGGTGGGGGGGGGGGGGGGTGGGGGGGGGGGGGGGTGGGGGGGGGGGGGGGTGGGGGGGGGGGGGGGTGGGGGGGGGGGGGGGTGGGGGGGGGGGGGGGTGGGGGGGGGGGGGGGTGGGGGGGGGGGGGGGTGGGGGGGGGGGGGGGTGGGGGGGGGGGGGGGTGGGGGGGGGGGGGGGTGGGGGGGGGGGGGGGTGGGGGGGGGGGGGGGTGGGGGGGGGGGGGGGTGGGGGGGGGGGGGGGTGGGGGGGGGGGGGGGTGGGGGGGGGGGGGGGTGGGGGGGGGGGGGGGTGGGGGGGGGGGGGGGTGGGGGGGGGGGGGGGTGGGGGGGGGGGGGGGTGGGGGGGGGGGGGGGTGGGGGGGGGGGGGGGTGGGGGGGGGGGGGGGTGGGGGGGGGGGGGGGTGGGGGGGGGGGGGGGTGGGGGGGGGGGGGGGTGGGGGGGGGGGGGGGTGGGGGGGGGGGGGGGTGGGGGGGGGGGGGGGTGGGGGGGGGGGGGGGTGGGGGGGGGGGGGGGTGGGGGGGGGGGGGGGTGGGGGGGGGGGGGGGTGGGGGGGGGGGGGGGTGGGGGGGGGGGGGGGTGGGGGGGGGGGGGGGTGGGGGGGGGGGGGGGTGGGGGGGGGGGGGGGTGGGGGGGGGGGGGGGTGGGGGGGGGGGGGGGTGGGGGGGGGGGGGGGTGGGGGGGGGGGGGGGTGGGGGGGGGGGGGGGTGGGGGGGGGGGGGGGTGGGGGGGGGGGGGGGTGGGGGGGGGGGGGGGTGGGGGGGGGGGGGGGTGGGGGGGGGGGGGGGTGGGGGGGGGGGGGGGTGGGGGGGGGGGGGGGTGGGGGGGGGGGGGGGTGGGGGGGGGGGGGGGTGGGGGGGGGGGGGGGTGGGGGGGGGGGGGGGTGGGGGGGGGGGGGGGTGGGGGGGGGGGGGGGTGGGGGGGGGGGGGGGTGGGGGGGGGGGGGGGTGGGGGGGGGGGGGGGTGGGGGGGGGGGGGGGTGGGGGGGGGGGGGGGTGGGGGGGGGGGGGGGTGGGGGGGGGGGGGGGTGGGGGGGGGGGGGGGTGGGGGGGGGGGGGGGTGGGGGGGGGGGGGGGTGGGGGGGGGGGGGGGTGGGGGGGGGGGGGGGTGGGGGGGGGGGGGGGTGGGGGGGGGGGGGGGTGGGGGGGGGGGGGGGTGGGGGGGGGGGGGGGTGGGGGGGGGGGGGGGTGGGGGGGGGGGGGGGTGGGGGGGGGGGGGGGTGGGGGGGGGGGGGGGTGGGGGGGGGGGGGGGTGGGGGGGGGGGGGGGTGGGGGGGGGGGGGGGTGGGGGGGGGGGGGGGTGGGGGGGGGGGGGGGTGGGGGGGGGGGGGGGTGGGGGGGGGGGGGGGTGGGGGGGGGGGGGGGTGGGGGGGGGGGGGGGTGGGGGGGGGGGGGGGTGGGGGGGGGGGGGGGTGGGGGGGGGGGGGGGTGGGGGGGGGGGGGGGTGGGGGGGGGGGGGGGTGGGGGGGGGGGGGGGTGGGGGGGGGGGGGGGTGGGGGGGGGGGGGGGTGGGGGGGGGGGGGGGTGGGGGGGGGGGGGGGTGGGGGGGGGGGGGGGTGGGGGGGGGGGGGGGTGGGGGGGGGGGGGGGTGGGGGGGGGGGGGGGTGGGGGGGGGGGGGGGTGGGGGGGGGGGGGGGTGGGGGGGGGGGGGGGTGGGGGGGGGGGGGGGTGGGGGGGGGGGGGGGTGGGGGGGGGGGGGGGTGGGGGGGGGGGGGGGTGGGGGGGGGGGGGGGTGGGGGGGGGGGGGGGTGGGGGGGGGGGGGGGTGGGGGGGGGGGGGGGTGGGGGGGGGGGGGGGTGGGGGGGGGGGGGGGTGGGGGGGGGGGGGGGTGGGGGGGGGGGGGGGTGGGGGGGGGGGGGGGTGGGGGGGGGGGGGGGTGGGGGGGGGGGGGGGTGGGGGGGGGGGGGGGTGGGGGGGGGGGGGGGTGGGGGGGGGGGGGGGTGGGGGGGGGGGGGGGTGGGGGGGGGGGGGGGTGGGGGGGGGGGGGGGTGGGGGGGGGGGGGGGTGGGGGGGGGGGGGGGTGGGGGGGGGGGGGGGTGGGGGGGGGGGGGGGTGGGGGGGGGGGGGGGTGGGGGGGGGGGGGGGTGGGGGGGGGGGGGGGTGGGGGGGGGGGGGGGTGGGGGGGGGGGGGGGTGGGGGGGGGGGGGGGTGGGGGGGGGGGGGGGTGGGGGGGGGGGGGGGTGGGGGGGGGGGGGGGTGGGGGGGGGGGGGGGTGGGGGGGGGGGGGGGTGGGGGGGGGGGGGGGTGGGGGGGGGGGGGGGTGGGGGGGGGGGGGGGTGGGGGGGGGGGGGGGTGGGGGGGGGGGGGGGTGGGGGGGGGGGGGGGTGGGGGGGGGGGGGGGTGGGGGGGGGGGGGGGTGGGGGGGGGGGGGGGTGGGGGGGGGGGGGGGTGGGGGGGGGGGGGGGTGGGGGGGGGGGGGGGTGGGGGGGGGGGGGGGTGGGGGGGGGGGGGGGTGGGGGGGGGGGGGGGTGGGGGGGGGGGGGGGTGGGGGGGGGGGGGGGTGGGGGGGGGGGGGGGTGGGGGGGGGGGGGGGTGGGGGGGGGGGGGGGTGGGGGGGGGGGGGGGTGGGGGGGGGGGGGGGTGGGGGGGGGGGGGGGTGGGGGGGGGGGGGGGTGGGGGGGGGGGGGGGTGGGGGGGGGGGGGGGTGGGGGGGGGGGGGGGTGGGGGGGGGGGGGGGTGGGGGGGGGGGGGGGTGGGGGGGGGGGGGGGTGGGGGGGGGGGGGGGTGGGGGGGGGGGGGGGTGGGGGGGGGGGGGGGTGGGGGGGGGGGGGGGTGGGGGGGGGGGGGGGTGGGGGGGGGGGGGGGTGGGGGGGGGGGGGGGTGGGGGGGGGGGGGGGTGGGGGGGGGGGGGGGTGGGGGGGGGGGGGGGTGGGGGGGGGGGGGGGTGGGGGGGGGGGGGGGTGGGGGGGGGGGGGGGTGGGGGGGGGGGGGGGTGGGGGGGGGGGGGGGTGGGGGGGGGGGGGGGTGGGGGGGGGGGGGGGTGGGGGGGGGGGGGGGTGGGGGGGGGGGGGGGTGGGGGGGGGGGGGGGTGGGGGGGGGGGGGGGTGGGGGGGGGGGGGGGTGGGGGGGGGGGGGGGTGGGGGGGGGGGGGGGTGGGGGGGGGGGGGGGTGGGGGGGGGGGGGGGTGGGGGGGGGGGGGGGTGGGGGGGGGGGGGGGTGGGGGGGGGGGGGGGTGGGGGGGGGGGGGGGTGGGGGGGGGGGGGGGTGGGGGGGGGGGGGGGTGGGGGGGGGGGGGGGTGGGGGGGGGGGGGGGTGGGGGGGGGGGGGGGTGGGGGGGGGGGGGGGTGGGGGGGGGGGGGGGTGGGGGGGGGGGGGGGTGGGGGGGGGGGGGGGTGGGGGGGGGGGGGGGTGGGGGGGGGGGGGGGTGGGGGGGGGGGGGGGTGGGGGGGGGGGGGGGTGGGGGGGGGGGGGGGTGGGGGGGGGGGGGGGTGGGGGGGGGGGGGGGTGGGGGGGGGGGGGGGTGGGGGGGGGGGGGGGTGGGGGGGGGGGGGGGTGGGGGGGGGGGGGGGTGGGGGGGGGGGGGGGTGGGGGGGGGGGGGGGTGGGGGGGGGGGGGGGTGGGGGGGGGGGGGGGTGGGGGGGGGGGGGGGTGGGGGGGGGGGGGGGTGGGGGGGGGGGGGGGTGGGGGGGGGGGGGGGTGGGGGGGGGGGGGGGTGGGGGGGGGGGGGGGTGGGGGGGGGGGGGGGTGGGGGGGGGGGGGGGTGGGGGGGGGGGGGGGTGGGGGGGGGGGGGGGTGGGGGGGGGGGGGGGTGGGGGGGGGGGGGGGTGGGGGGGGGGGGGGGTGGGGGGGGGGGGGGGTGGGGGGGGGGGGGGGTGGGGGGGGGGGGGGGTGGGGGGGGGGGGGGGTGGGGGGGGGGGGGGGTGGGGGGGGGGGGGGGTGGGGGGGGGGGGGGGTGGGGGGGGGGGGGGGTGGGGGGGGGGGGGGGTGGGGGGGGGGGGGGGTGGGGGGGGGGGGGGGTGGGGGGGGGGGGGGGTGGGGGGGGGGGGGGGTGGGGGGGGGGGGGGGTGGGGGGGGGGGGGGGTGGGGGGGGGGGGGGGTGGGGGGGGGGGGGGGTGGGGGGGGGGGGGGGTGGGGGGGGGGGGGGGTGGGGGGGGGGGGGGGTGGGGGGGGGGGGGGGTGGGGGGGGGGGGGGGTGGGGGGGGGGGGGGGTGGGGGGGGGGGGGGGTGGGGGGGGGGGGGGGTGGGGGGGGGGGGGGGTGGGGGGGATCAAGGCGCACCCAGTGATTTGTCTCTAGTTTCTCTTAACATTCCTGCTAATGTTCTGGGATGATTTTGCTCCTGGAAATTAGAAATGTTTTGTCAGTGAATTAATTTTTTTCTTTTTTTAAAGATCTTAGTCCTGTGGTGGCGAACCTTTGGCTCTCCAGATGTTATGGGCTACAATTCCCATCATCCCCTGCCAGTATGGCTACAATTGGTGCAGGGGCTGATGGGAATTGTGAACTATAACATCTGGAGTGCCAAAGGTTCGCCACCACTGTCTTTAGTCTCAGACTAAAGATTCTTACCTAAGTGAATCCCGTCATCCATGCATAGACCTAGTTCCTGACCAGGCAAAAAAGTTAGATTAGTAGGAACAGGGATGAGGAGGGTGTGTGGCCACCTAATGTGCAATATTCACCACACACTCTGGGTGTAAATTCCTCCCAGAGGAACAGGAGCAGGTTTTGTCCCTGGGTGCCATCCCCCCCCCCCATATGCCTAAGGACATTCAGGGAGAATCCCCACTCGACAATGAATCTAGATACAACCAGGCTTCAAAAGAATCGGCAACTTTTCCCTCACGGTTTCGCGTTCCCCTTCTGCGAGTTTCGGGTTCCAGCTAACTATCCTTGTTTCGAGAAACGCGAAAGGTGCAAATGCAGGAGTCCCCCACTTATTTGATCCAGGGGTCTTCGGTCTGCGGTTTCCTTGCGGATGTTCATGCAGACTCCTGGCTGCGTCCGGCGAGCTCCTACTGCTTGGCCATGCTGGCAGGAGCTGATAGGAATTGTAGTCCATGAAACTCTGGAGCGCCATAGATTGGAGACCCCTGGCGTAACCGAACATGAGATCCGCTTCAGCAGCTATCCTGATTGGCCGCTAATTGTTTTTAGTGTGGGAATTTTTTAAAAAAAATTGGGAAGCCATGTCGGCATGCGTATCGCTGAAAGTTGACTTATTTGGAGCGGAACGGTGGAGTTTAATTCTGTTGAAGCAAAGCTCCATTTCCGCTGCTGCTCAAATCGCTCGCGTTCATGCGTAACCGCGTGGGCACAATGTTTGGTTCTGGCCTTATACTCTGGTAAAGGTGAAGTCAACAAAATGGTCCCACATTGCTCGTGGGTCCACGTCGCCTCGACAGGTGCAAATTTTTAAAAAAGGGCTGCGTCAGCATTGGCGCACAGCCCGCCAAGGCGCCGTGATTGCCCGGGAGGCTCCACGCCATCCTTTCAACGGGGCGGAAATTCAACCACTCCAGTCCTCAGCCTCTGCTCCATCTCCTGATCTGGATCCATCACTTTTTTCTTAGAAAGGTGTACATCTGGGAAAACAACAGCTTGTGAACCGTGATCAGCAGGAAGGCGTAACAAGGAGCCAGAACCGTGATCAGCGCAGGAAGGCGAACGCGAACCGCGATCAGCAGGAAGGCAGCCCAAGGAGCCTGGTGAACCGCGGATCAGCAGGAAGGCGCAATCATGAGCCAGAACTGTGATCAGCAGGAAGGCTAACAAGGAGCGCCAGAACCGGGGTGATCAGTATGAAGGTGAACAAGGAGCTACCAGAACCGTGGATCAGCAGGAAGGCTTAACAAGGAGTGCCAGAACCGTTGATCAGCAGGAAAGCGGTGGGGAGTTTTGCACAAAACCCGGAGACTGGCGCGTGAGTACTCATGGCGCGTCTAATCGCCAGCGGGGATTTGGCCTTCAGTCACTTCTATCAGTGCCACAAACCGCTGATAGTGCTGAAAGGGCAGAGTTTCAGGGGGATGCAGCCTAAACCATATGGCTGGAGGAAATAGTCGGAGAAAGGGAAGGTCCTTTCCAAAGCCAGAAAAGTCCCGACTTTCTGGGAATAGTCCGTCACCCGCCTATGGCTTCTCTCTAGATTTCTCTGCAAAACGCACTCCTAAAAAAGGAAAATGGAGGATGAAGATGGATATATGGCTATCGAACCAACACGAAGGGATACCTATATGTCCCAGCACACAAAAGATGGAAGGTATTGGTCTGCATGAGCCACTGTCTAGTTGGCTGGCAAGAGCAATGCCAGATCAGGGTCCTTCATTTTTTAAATTCATTTTTAATTTTTAATCCTGCCTTTTAATTTTATTATTGTTTGTTAAATTTATTAAATTTTTATTATTTATTTAAATTTATTAAATTTTATTTATTTAAATTATTAAAATTTATTTCTTAAAAATTCTGAGAGCATCAGGCGGCAGCAGTGGTTAAGAGCAGGTGCATTCCTAATCTGGAGGAACCGGGTTTGATTCCCCTCTCTGTTGCTTGAGCCATGGAGGCTTATCTGGGGAATTCAGATTAGCCTGTGCACTCCCACACACGCCAGCTGGCGACCTTGGGCTAGTCACAGCTCTTGGGAGTTTTCCTCAGTCTCCCCACCCACCTCTACAGGGAATGTTTGTTGTGGGCAAGGGTAAGGAGATTTGCAAACCCTTTGAGTCTCCTACAGGAGAGAAAGGGTACATGTAAATCCATATCCACATTGGGAAATCCCTGGAGATTTGGGGATGGAGTCTGGGGAGGACAGAGACCCCAGAGAGGTAAAATGCTGTAGGGGTCCACTCTCCAAACCTCCAAAGGTTTTCTCCATCTCTGGAGATCTGGAGATGCAGGAGTTATAAATGGGGATCTGCAGGTCCCACCTGGGGACTGGCATGAATAAAGCTTTCTCCCAACGCAGCCTTCTTTCGCTCTGTAACCTGGAAATGGGAGCTACTAATGCTTTGGCATGATTAAAAGTTATTAATTCCACAGATTCCTCCTCGAGGCTTGCCGATGCTGGAAAATCACAATTAGGGGTTTCCTGCCTGCTATGCAGCCTTGCTCTGAGAATGTGACCCTGATGGAATTCTTTTTTCATTGGTACTTGCAGGAGTTTTGTTAGGCTCTCATTCATTCATTCATTCATTCATTCATTCATTCATTTTCGATTACATTCATTCATTCATTCATTCATTCATTCGATTCATCATTCATTCATTCATTCATTCATTCATTCATTCATTCATTCATTCGTGTGTGTATGTATGTATGTATGTATGTATGTATGTATGTATGTATATTATGTAATAATATGTCTTAATGTAATAATGTGTGCATGTGTGCATGTGTGTGTGTTATTGTATGTTATTCATCTGGTTCATTCATTCATTCATTCATTCATTCATTCATTCATTCATTTCAATTCATCATTCATTAATTAGGCGTATGAAGCTTGCCCTTCAAAGAAAAGTTTGTCCTGACTGACGCTGTGGTTCCTCTGACACTTTTATTTTTTACAAATGAAACTGTCAATTAACACTAGAACCAGGGGGGCATTCATTGAAAATGCTGGGGGGGTGGGGGTGGGGGTGGGGATTAGGACTAATAAAAGGAAACACTTCTTCATGCAACGTGTGATTGGTGTTTGGAATATGCTGCCACAGGAGGTGGTTATGGCCACTAACCTGGATAGCTTTAAAAGGGGCTTGGACAGAGTTATGGAGGAGAAGTCCGATCTCTGGCTACCAATCTTGATCCTTCTTGATCTCAGATACTGCAAATCTCACCTTAGCGCATGAACCAGGTGCTCAGAGACGCTTGGCAGCAGCAGAATGAAGGCCATTGCTTTCACATCCTGCACACTTAGGCTCCCAAAGGCACCTGGTGGGCCACTCTGTTAACAGAGGAAGGCTGGACTAGATGGACTCTGGTCTTATCCAGCAGGCTAGTTCTTATGTTCTTATGTTCTAAATGTTTCACTAGTTCATCCAACTTTTCTGTGGGTTAGTGTTGTGAGTCAGCCTAACATAAAGTGTTTCCATTATCATATTACCTGTTCCCCTAGAACTGTTAACTAGCAGGGAAAAATAATGCTGGTCTTCATCTACTGGTTTTTATCAATGAGACCATTTGCTCACAGTCAGCTATCTTGATACTTTATTTGTAGCGTATTTATCCCTGGGGTGATATGCTCACCATTTCCCTCCCCATAGATGCTACTGCTGAAGGTGTTTGCTAATTTCAAGAGGCTTTCTCAATCTGCCCATTGTTTGACAGTTATTAATTTTTATTGCTGTTTCTAGATATTTTGGTTTTGAGAGAGATCATTATTGTTTTGTTCTCTGTGCTGTACATCAGCGCTGCGAGTGTTTTCTGGGATCGTTGTATCCTATAATCATTGTAAAGGGAAACTTAAATGTTCTTCTACTGCTGTGTGAATATCACTGGTTTTAATGTCTTGCGTTTGTTGGTAAGACGTTTTAATGTCTTGTGTTTGTTCCCTAGCAGGGGGGTGGTGCGGGTTGGCCAGCAGTGATCTACAGATGCGTATGTCTTACCAAGGCAAGAGGAAGTAGCAAACACTTCTTCTACCTTTCATGTAGCCAGTTCCAGTAGATGGAACAATTAAAAGGTTGGCCAACAAATTAATTTAGCCCATAGCAGGGAGGAGGCGGATGTGCTGGAGATGACTCAAGATAGTACTAGAATGCGCCTTCCTTATCCCTGTATTTGTTTTCCCCATCCCCTCAAAAGAAAGTTTTGCTGTAGGAATGAGAGCCGGGCGAGATGAAATTGCTGCTAACTCATGTAATTGGATTGCAGGCAATTTAACAGGTGATTCCCACTCTATTTACTACAACATTTATCCGGTGTTTCCTGTGGCATTTGAAATGGCTAATCGCAGAGCATCAAACAACCTTTGCAGAAAACCAAAATAAAACCTAAATTCTATTAACGCTATATGTCTATCACAGTAATGGCGAACCTATGGCATGGGTGCCAGAGGTGGCACTCAGAGCCCTCTCTGTGGGCACACACAGAGTTCATCATGTGGGGGGGAAATCGCCCCCCCCCCACACACACACACCTAGGCTGGCCTGGGCCGCTGGGCTCGATTATTAACATTAAACCTAAGACCTAGTTTTGGAGAAGCAGTGTAGGTAACCCTGTTAAGCGCTGTTAAACCCCACTGATTTTCATGCAAAGAACTAAAGTGCGATCCTTTACCTGGGAGTGAGCTCGGTTGCTGGCAATGGGGCTTGCTTCTGAGTAAACCCTCCTAGGGTCGTGATTCACCGTTCGAAGAGTTGCATGGTTGCTTCAAAGCAAAGCCACCGACTACCACCAAGCTTACTCCCGAGTAACGTATGCCTCGGAGCCAACCATTTTTTCTAAACTAAAACCTCAGTATTCAGGTTAAATTGCCATGTTGGTGCTTTGCGATAAATAAGTGGGTTTTGGGTTGCAGTTTGGGCACTCGGTCTCAAAAAGATTCGCCATCACTGGTCTATCAAAACTATATTAGAACAAAATAATTATTATATGTCTCCCCTCTGGCTACAAAAAGTACTGGTTTGGAAGGTGGGCTGAGTGGAATCATACCCTGCTGAGGTTCCGTACCACCCCACCCTCCCCTGCCCTTCTTTACCCTACCCGGGCTCCGCCCCGAAAATCTGCAGGTATTTCCCACCCACAGGCATCTCTAGGCAGCTTTGGTACTCTGACATTGAGTGATAGGTTGTGTTGCCAGCTGCAGGTTAGGAAATACCTGGAGATTTTGGAGGTGGAGCTTAGGAAGGGCAGGGTATAATATAACACCATAGAGTCCACTCTCTAAAAACAGTCATTTTCACCATGGGAATTGATCTTGGGCCCTTTCCGCACGGGCAGAAAAGAGCGCCCGAGGGACGCTAAAAACAGCGTCTCTGGGGAGGGGTTCGCATGGCCGCTGCCGCTGCATCACAGCAGCACCGGCCTCACAACCCTGAGCGAGGTTTTTCGGAAGCAGTGTCTTCCAACCGCTGCCGTGCAAACGGCAGCGGCTGGAAGGCACCATTTCCCCCGCACCGTCTCTGAATGCCTACCTCGTCTCCTGGCTTCCAGCGCGTCACAGAGGCCAGGGGACACGGCCCCTGGCCTGCGTCTCCAGAGTTGTCGTTCCAGCCTGTGGGGGCGTGTCCCCTGGCCTCTGCGACGAGCCAGATGCCAGGAGATGAGGTAGATGTTCAGCGACGGCGCAGCCTGTGCGAAGGCTGCGCCGCCGCCTGTCACCCTCTGTAATGAACTAGTAAAGTCCAGGCAAAAGTAACCGTTCTCAGTTCTTTATTGTACTGGCAGTCATAGTCGAATACAGGCGATGCGAGTTCTGAAAACCTCAGAACTTTGAGAATAGTTTTAACACAGTAGCAAACCTCTTTCCCGCCACATGAAAATCAACAGTGCATAGTTTCACACAGTCAAGCTGAGATAACAGGAAAGCAGAAATCCCCAGACCAGGCAGGGAGCCAGAACTGACAGGCGGGAAAAAATCCAAGGACAGAACACACACGAACATTATCCTGACACCCTCCCAGGACCGTCTATGCGAACGGTCCCGGCGGTGGGGGAGTGCGTCGGCATTGTTTATGCCGACACACCCCTGCACTGTTGCCGTGCGGAAAGGGCCCAAGTTACTGGGAGATCTTGTAATAGCGGGAAATCTCCAGGCGCTACCTGGGAGCTGGCAACCCCATCGATGCAGGCACAAAATGGTTGCCATAGGAGGCAAAGCCAACCACAAAATGACTGCCACAGGAGGAGCCCACCACAAATTGTCAGGGAGTGAGGTCATGCTTAATTCTAACTACTTCTTCATTTGGGCTTTCCCCACTTACCTTCTGCTGCGCGCTACTTTGGGAAAGTAGCGCGGGGTCCAGCGGCGCTCCCCACTTGCAAGGGCGGCAACCACGCAGCCGCCCCGACGCTGCCGCTCTTGCACCACCTCAGCGTGCGTCATTCCTGGCGCTGAAGAAACGGCACCTTTTGATGACCCCGCGCAGGGTCGTGGGGAACCCTGAGAGCGCGCCAGGAATGACGCGCACTGAGGGGGCGCGAGAGCGGCGCGCAGCAGAAGGTGAGTGGGGAAAGCCCCATTGTTTCAGGCAAGAGCTCTGCTTAACAAGGTGCCCGTTAAAATGAACATATAATTTAAACAATACATCATATGCACAGCTTACTAGCATGCACATAGTGAAGACCCTTGTGATTTGGTGGCAGTTGCTGTCATATCAACTTTTCACAAATATTAGCGCAGCCAATCAGAAGCCCAGCTAGGTAAAAGCTTTACTGGCCTTGCCCATTATCTAAATACCTTTGCTGGACAACCAGAAAGGTGTTGCTGGGTACCCTGGCACCTACAGGAACCAGGGGATTGCTGACATAGATTATACAGCATATGTTAAACAATGCATAAAATGGTACATCACACTAAGTATAAAAACAAATCCGTACGAATAGGATAATATGTACTATATGTCCCTTAGTAGAAGCACCCTCCTAAACCAGATAATTGTAATATAGACTTATTATATTTATATAAAAAATGCCTTCCTGACCGGTTGTGCTTTACAAAGGCCCTTTCCCCGCTTACCGTCTGCTGCGCGCTACTGTCCCCAAATAGCGCGTGGTCCAGCGGCGCTCCCCACGAGTCCGGGCGGCGACAACGCAGCTGCCCCGACTCTGCGCTCTCACGTCCCCTCAGCGCGCGTCATTTCTGACGCTGAAGAAACGGCACGTTCTGCGCGGGGCAGTGGGGAACACGACCCCGGGGCGGAAATCACTCGCGCTGAGAGTAGCGCGCCGCAAACCGTAAGTGGGGAAAGGCCCAAAGTTTGCAGGGTGACTACCAGTGAAGGACACTTCTCCCATCCCCAAATAAAGCCATCTACAGATAATATTGCTTTCTGAGCCGAAGTGATATGCAAGCCTGATTCTGTCTCTGCAGGAAAACGGAAGGGTTAGGTTAAAAATAAAGGAACGCTGAAGTATGTTTTCAAGTCTTTCTTTGCAGTAGGATTCAGGGACAAGGCTGATGCCAAGCTACCTCTTTGCAGTTCCTTTTTCTCCAGTTCTACCACAAATTATGATAAGCATCATTTCACAATAAGTTTTTCCACTGCGAAACAGTGTCTGTGTGAGTTTTAGGTGAGGAATCAGCGGGGGGTGGGGCGGGGGGGGGGGGGCTTAAATCCTCTCTGCCCACACATTACGTTCTCAATCGAAATACCAGCACACACCAGGTAGTTGAGTTCTATGCCCAAACCCCCCAGACCACAACTGGCAACTGGGGAAGCATATTGTATACTTAGGCCCATAAAGGTACCACCTCCATTGGTTACTAATCAGACACCAGGCTACATTCAAGGATCTATTTATCACCTACAGCAGTGAGCAGCAGTGGCGTAGGAGGTTAAGAGCTCGTGTATCTAATCTGGAGGAACTGGGTTTGATTCTCCGCTCTGCCGCCTGAGCTGTGGAGGCTTATCTGGGGAATTCAGATTAGCCTGTACACGCCCACACACGCCAGCTGGGTGACCTTGGGCTAGTCACAGTTCTTCGGAGCTCTCTCAAGCCCACTATTTCACAGGGTGTTTGATGTGAGGGGGGAAGGGCAAGGAGATTGTAAGCCCTTTTGAGTCTCCTACAGGAGAGAAAGGGGGGATATAAATCCAAACTCCTCCTCCTCCTCCTCCTCCTTTTCTTCTTCTTCTTCTTCTTCTTCTTCTTCTTCTTCTTCTTCTTCTTCTTCTTCTTCTTCTTCTTCTTCTCCTCCTTCTCCTCCTTCTCCTCCTCCTTCTCCTCCTCCTCCTTCTTCTTCATAGGCTGCCACGCCTTTGGACTCATGCACCTGCGGACTGTCTCTCTTGGTATGAGACAGCTGATTCCTCAGAGGAAAGCTTTCTGAAGGTGCCACCCTGCCAAACAGGTTAAATTGGCAACCACCCAATCATATGCACTCCCTGGGGAAGCTCCTACATTATGAAACAGTGTGCTTGAGACTATGAGGCATACGGCCACCCACACACTTCTATCGTTTTACCAAATGTGCAAACCACAGTTGTTCAGGAGGGCATTCTTGTAGAGGAGTAGAGCTGGGGTGGAATGAATCAGCTCATGAGGTGACCTTCATTAGGGATAGTGGGTTTTTCTTCTTCTTCTAATCCTTCAGTTTCATCCCCAATTCATTACATAGACTACTAGGAATCTTTGCAGTTATATACAAATATTGATATCCTTCAAATATTATCATGTTTTCCAAATAACATATTGAGGGACTCAGCAGTTCTCTTGTGCATGTAATCCACCTTAAGTTCCAGAAAGGTGGGCTATAAATGAAAATAAGTAAAAGTAGTGGGCAAAAAAACTCCCACGCTACCTCTGTCAATCCTGGGAAAGTATATTTTGTAGTCTAGCTCTTATGGGTATTTTCCCTCAGTTTGGACATGTTAAAATTCAGCTTGGTTATAGGCGTAGTCCAGAGAAACGCGGATTCTGCGGGGCTTCTTGTCAAAGTATAGTTTTGTCTGCTGAGTTTTGTAAGCTGAGCCAATTCAGTGAACACACAGAACCTCATTCCCACACCAAATGCTCTAATCTTCTCTTTTTCCTCAGACTATGTGACTCTGGATCCAGCCACGGCTCATCCCCGACTCGTCCTGTCTGCAGATATGAAAACTGTGAGCTGGGGAAAGGAAGAGAGGAGCCTTCCCGACAATCCAGAGAGATTTAATCAGCGTGTTTGGGTGCTGGGCCGTGAGGGATTCCTCTACGGGAAACACTGCTGGGAGGTTGAAGTGAAGGGGAATGGGGAATGGGCTGTGGGAGTTGCCAAGCAGTCCCTGAAGAGAAAAGGACAACCAGAATTTAGCACTTCTGAGGGCATCTGGGGTATAGGGGAGTACTGGGGACTTGGCAACTATTGGGCTTTCACATCCCCTCAGCATACAAAACTAGACTTTAACAAGAAGCCCCGCAGAATCCGCGTCTCTCTGGACTACGCCTATAACCAAGTTGAATTTTTCAACGTTGAAACCAAGAATTCAATTTATACTTTCTATTCACCCTCCTTTTCTGGGGAAAAGATCTACCCCTGGTTCCGTGTGTGGGTGGGAACACAACTCACCATGCATCCCTGAGACACCAGAATCAATACCAAAGAAGCCCTTCTAGAACTTCCTAACTCCATGATCTTGGAGGATTCATGTATTATCTGGGCTCCATTAGTTTTGTTCCCTACCCCCACCCCACCCAGTGTTTGCTCATCAGCAGTCATCTTTGGGCGATTCCGCACACGAGTAAAATAGGTTCGACCCAGTTCCCTGAGAAGGGTACTAGCCTAGGTCGAAGCCATTGTTGTTCCCCACTGCAACCAGCTTGATCCCAGCTCGGAGGGTGGAATCATCCCAGCCTCTCACGCCGCTCCGTTCCGTCTGACATACTGGTTCCTACAACCATGTTCCGGCCTATCCCTCACATATTACGTTATAAAAAAAAAACTGCCATGGTGAAATGGAGGGACGAAAGTGGCGTTTTTTGATCGGCCGCGCTGCACGCATGCCCGAAACACTCAGCTGTGATTGGCTGAATGGGGGACTCCTGTACTTGTGAGATTCCGTGACTTTACTGGAATCGAGCTGAGTTCAAGCCGCGGTTCCCTGAAAAAGTAGTAGTCCCCAACTGGAGTTGGAAATGCGACTGCTACACGGGGCGAAGCTGGTACTCAAACCAATTTCTATTCCAGTGGTTGTGCGTGGATAATTCTAGGGCTCTAACGTTAGGGGCCTTCTAACTTAGGCCGAGCAACCTGGCGCGGAATCAATCTTTAAGGATGTGGTTCCTGGGAAGTGACGTTTTATGTAAATTTTAAACGCAGCTGCTGTGGTGTATGTTCAGGATCCTCTCTCCTTCACAGAGGGATGCTTTCACATTTTTTCTTCTGGAATTTAAAATCGTGAATAGATTTGGAACAGAGAAACTCTTGGGAGGGGGACTTTGCAAGACTAAGTAATCTTTTTGCCTTTTTAAAAAGATGGAAAGCAAATCCTAATATTTTAGAGTATGTCTATTACTTGCACCTGGTGGTTGTGTATCACATTCTTTCCCTTATTTGGCATGGGGTATAAAGGGGGACTATTTTTTGAAATTCAAGGTATATTGGAGGTTTTACATATTTTCAGTGGTGCTGAGATCTTGTCCATTGTTATGGTTTCCCAAATGTTATTATATCACCTTGATGTTGGGAGCCTCTTTGAAGGTTAGATGGATCCAACAATATGCTTTCCTGTGGAGGAAGCCGGAGCGGGCAGTTTCCTTTCCCGTGTCTCGTCAACCCCCGACTCTACAATTTGTCTTTGCCTTCTTTCGCCCCCTCTTTTCCGTTCCGTAGCCAGGAACCAAATCTGAAAGTTGGTTCTACACAACCACAGCCCCTCACATTACTGGCTGCTGGGGGAAGAGGTGTGACAGGGGGAGTCCGGCTAAGAGCTGGCTGCAAGGGGGGAGAGGGAGGGGGCATGTTACCAAAATGTGCCCCCCACGTGACCCAGGCAAATAGTACATGGGTTGTCTTCCCCCCTCTGGTCCCCTAGGATAATTCATTGCTCAGTAGGGTAGTGTTGTAGAGTCCACCCCTCCAAAGCAGCCATTTTGGTTGTGGGAAACTTGTCATGATATATAAAAAAAGAAAGGCTCTGCCAGTGCTGGTCATCTTCTAATCAGCAGAAGCTTGCCCAACCCAGAGGCCGGAGACAGTCAGTCTAGGGTGAAGTAGCATTAAACCTTTAACATGATTGGTGAGTTCAACTGTGACTCTAGACCAATGAGAGGCTGTTGCCAGGGCAGGGCGGAAAACATCCTTGTTGAATGTATAAGAACCAATGCTTTGCATATGCTAAGTTCTGAGTAAGTTCAGTGACTGAGTGTAAGTTGAGTTGTGTGTGTGTTCAACTTTGTTCTTGCTAAAGAGTTCTGTATAGTCTTATAGTCTTGTATAGCATAGACTTGTGTAACTCCAGCACCAAGCTAAAGTAAAATCCCTTCCCGTGGAAAGAAATATCTTGCATGGAGAGTATTCTTTTCCAAGAGTGGTAGAAGGTTGCAGTGAGTACAAGAAGACTATAGACCTTCTCATCTTACCGGAGTGACTTCGCTTCAAACTCTGCTGATAAAACTAATCTCTGGAGATCTTTGGTTCTCAAAAGGTTATAAACAAATGATGGATATTTTCACCGCTATCAATGAAACCGTATACTGAATTTTTTTGTTCCCTTTGAGCCACAGTGCAGCAAGATACTTTTTGGTGGCCCTATCATCTGCTTAAGAAGTTGAAAGTTATAGAATATGCAGAAATGGTAAACATCAGTATTAAGAGATAACAGCTCTTGGATAATTTTTTTTTTTTTTACAAAACAGAAAAAACCCTTCACAGAATAATTCTAGCAACTATTCAAATAGAGAAGTTAGCTGTGGGATTTGAAATCTAAAGAAACAGTAGACTGTAATTACTAGAAGACATTAAGAATTACTGAAATAGTATGTTAATTGTATGCATTGAAGTTAGAATGAAGTCACCTTATGATGTGTAATTGTGTTTTCGGGTTTTTTGTATGCTTTTGTGTTTTGTGTGGTATTTTTAATGTGAGAAATCTTTTTTAAAAATCAGAGCCATTATGATGACTCAGCCTAATTAGCTTTGCAGTCTTATTGATTGATTGATTGATTGATTGTTTAGTTTTATATACCGCCCTATCCCCGCAGGGCTCTGGGCGGTGTACCACAGAATTAAATCAGGGTACAACTAATCACAGTCAAAACTAAACCATTAAATTCCAGCACAAATAAGTTAATAAATCCCCCTTTTTAAAAACAGCGGTTAATACAAATTTAAAAACGAAAACAAAGGCGCCCAGCACAACCCATATTTAAAACTTTCCCTAAACGGGAAGACTGCTGGGCCCCCACAATAAAAGATGTAAAAAGAGGTGAGAACAGATACGAGAACAGATGGGGCACCATTCAACGGCTGGTTACTCCAAAGGCCCAGTGGAACAACTCAGTCTTTACACGCTTCATGGAACTCACCAAGGTCCAAGAGGGCCCGGACAGCTGAGGGAAGAGAGTGTTCCACTAGGCCGGGGCCAGGGTCAGAAAGGCCCTGGTCATCCGTGTGGAGGCTGCCAGTCAGATCACTGAGGGGCCGGGAACCACCAGCAAATTGGCCTCTGCGGAGCGCAGAGGCCAAGTAGGGACATATGGGGTAATACGGTCCCGAAGATATGAATTATACTTATATTCATATCCCACATAGCAGGACTTATGGCAGGCAACAACCATACAGCTAAATTTTAAAAGTACAATAGATGGCGCTAAAAGGAGCAGTGTGCAGATTGTAATAGTATTCCAGTCTAAATACAGCTGGCAATTCAGGCACTAGGAGCAAATCCAGGCCATTTCTGCACAAGACTTTTAGATCAGCGTGGGGCCAGCAAAAACACTGTTGTGGGGAAGGAGAAGATCGCACAGCTTGCAGTGGTGCCGTTTCTCCCCCCCCCCCCACACACACACAATGGCTTTTTTTGGACTCGCTCAATTAACAAGTTTTTTTGGAAAACGCTGGCTTCCATTTGGTGCTGAGTGAATGGCACGTTTTCCCTCGCTGGCGCAGATCCCTCTTACCTTGTCCACCACTATTAAAATACTTGAGAGGCCAGGGGACACACCTCGAGGCCTTTGGAGGCGTTGCCATGGCCACAGGGGTGTATCCCCTGGCCTCTCCAGTGTGACGGCACCAGGGAGACAAGGTAAGAGGGATCTGCACTTAATAGACAGTTGGAAAAACATAAAGATTGAGAAATATATGGAGTTGGAAAGAAAAGTGATATTGAAATGGTATAGAACACCAAAATAACTAGCAAATATGATTAAAGGACTCAGTCGTAAATGCTGGCACTGCGTAGATCAGGAGGCATATTATAGCCCAGTGATGGCGAACCTATGGCACGGGTGCCAGAGGTGGCTCTCGGAGCCCTCTCTGTGGGCATGCGCACACAGACTTCGTCATGTGGGGGGTGGGAAATCACCCCCATACACACACACATCTAGGTTGGCCTGGGCCACTGAGCACGACGTGCGCGCACCGCGGTGAGCAGGGAGGACTCGGCTGGCGGGCCTGGTACCTATGCTCCAGGTGGCTGCTGCCCTAGGGGGAGGGCACAGAGGAGGCAGAGATGCTAGAGAAGCACAGAGCGGTGTACGTGGGACTTCCTGGAGGCCAGAGCAGGCTGGCCCCTGCTCGAGCAGGTGGGGCGGAGGAAGAGGGAGCCAATCGGTTTTTTCTAAACTAAAACCTCAGCATTCAGGTTAAATTGCTGGGTTGGCACTTTGCAATAAATAAGTGGGGTTTGGGTTGCAATTTGGGCACTTGGTCTCAAAAAGGTTTGCCATCACTGTTATGTGGATGGAATGTATAGAAGTGAAAAAAATTTGGACAACCATAATGTTATACATCGAGAAACTGGTGAAGATTAATATTGGGATGAATAATGATTTAATGTTCATGGGTGTAATGGAAGATAGGAGGGTAGATAAAAAAAATATAGACATATGTATGAAATAATGATCAAAGAAGCACATGCAACAATAGCTTTAGGCTGGAAAGAAAAGAAAAAATGGACAATCCAGAAATGGTTGGAATATATCTGGGAACAAGTGACACTGGACATTTTCGAAATAATAACAAAAAATGTATTTTTATTTATTTATTTAATTTAATATACCGCCCCATCCCCGAAGGGCTCTGGGCGGTGTACAACATAAAATAGTATATATAACATCAGCATGAATATAATTCCAAAAATACACTTAAAACAGTAATTGTTCCCAGAAAAAGGCGTCTCACGAAACCTTACTTAAACTAAAACTTAAACTTAACCCTCCTAAAAATAAACTGTGGCAAGATAAACAGAGTGAAATTTTGAAGACATGGACAATATATGCGGACTGGATGAAAGAAGCTGGAGTCAATGAGGAGATAGGGGAGAAGAGATTACAAAGAATGAACTTACTGCTGTTTGTTTGAGAAAACTATGAAGAAAATACAGGGGGGAGGGGAAAAAGAGGAAAATGTATTGTTTGAAAACGAATGAAGAAGAGCATTAATATAAAACGGAATATTCAAATGATACAATAAAAATTATTTTTTTAAAAAGAGGGATCTGTTTTGAAGGCAGCCTGTGCTTAACGCACCCCATAATGCCGTTGGGGCACCGGAGCTGTTCACAGGGCTCCATGCAAATGGCCCTGGGGGGGGGGGGGCACTGGCGTCATCTATGCTGGTGCACCTCCACTCATGAGGCCATGCAGAAACAGCCCAGAACGGCTAACCAGGCTGATACAGAGTCAGCCACGACGACTGGATTCTCTAATTGTAACTCGCTCTACGCTGGCCTTCCCTTGCGTTTGATCCGGAAACTGAAACTGGTCCAGCATGCAGCAGCTCGCTTGCTCACAGGGGGCGCCTTTCGAGAACACATCCAACCTGTGCTGCGCTGCCTGCATTGGCTCCCAGTTGAATTCCGAATCATCTTCAAGGTGTGGGTGCTGACCTTTAAGGCCTTACGCGGCCTGGGACCCTCGTACCTTCGGGACCGCATTACCCCATATGTCCCAGTTCGACCTCTGCGCTCGGCAGAGGCCAACTTACTGGAAGTCCCTGGCCCCTCAATGACGTGGTTGGCCTCTACTCGGGCCAGGGCCTTTACGGCTCTGGCGCTGGCCTGGTGGAACACTCTCCCTCCAGCTGTCCAGGCCCTGCAAGACCTTGGAGAATTCCACAGGGCCTGTAAGACTGAGTTGTTCCACCGGGCCTTTGGTGAGACCAGCCACTGAGGGTGCCCCCTGCCCCTGCCCCTCCCCCTCATACCACCGGGACCCAATATATATTTCTGGGGAGGGTCTAAGCAAGGGCCTCGTGGGACGCTATGTTGGGAATTAACTGTTGTTTTAATTGTATTTATGGTAATAATTTTATGATTTTATGCATGATGTTTTATGTTGTACACCGCCCTGAGCCCTTCAGGGATAGGGCGGTATATTAAATTAAACAAATAAAAAAAAAATAAAAAAATAATAGCATATAACTGCTAGGGTTATTATGGTACTGCCAAGGTTATGTTCTAGCAATGGGTTTGTCCTTCCTAGGACTTCACATAAAAACACAGTAACTTTGATTCGCTTCTTAGAGATGATGGAATAAGACCATTAAAAAAAAAAAGAGGGCCGGAACTACGGTAACATCTTGGCTGGCAATTACGGTTACCAGCCAAGCTTTAACCACCTTTGAAGTGAATATCCGCTTTTTCCACTGTTTCGATTCAATGAACCAGGGACACTTACCCATTATTCGGCCACCTCCTGTATGGCCGGGAGTTTCAAAACAAACTTTCCCTGCTGCTTTCTGGACAAACAGGAATATCAAATATCTCAGTTGCAACACACCTGGCAGTCTCAAGAGTCTGCGTGCCCCACTTCCTGGTTTTCTTAATGCTGGAGATCCAGCTGTTTTGTGGGCAGGGACAGCTGGAAAGAGCAAGAAGACACGCGGAGGGCAGAATGTACAGCGGAGTTCTTCACATTTTCTGTCTGCTTTATGAGGTTTGGAAAACTGCGGGGCTTTGACAGCAGGGGCGTTGCCTGATTGCAAAGGAGATTGTTAGAGTTTAACACACAAGAAACACTAATCTGAAGGACTTGGGGTTTTTGTTTTTTGTGGGATTGAAGCAATAGACTCCTCTTATTTCAGGCTGAGAGAGTATGGTTTCCCTTCATGGGGGAAATGGGCAGGGCCAATAGGCAGCGTGGGCACTACCATTTACCCACCTGCCAGGAAGATGCAGGACAGATAGTGGTTTGGATATCCTGAGCTGGGATAGTCAGAGTTAAGAATGTGGGCCTTGTTATGATTGGGGAGAGGTTCAGGGCAACAGAACAGGGAACTGAAATCCAGTATCAGAATTGGTCAATGAGAATCCCTCCCAACTGGGAAGGAAGGCGTTAAAAGGTGTAACCCACTCTATAAGGTGTGCAAAAGTAGGGTATGACTTTTGTAGTGTCTACTAAGGACAGAGAAAAATAGAGTGAAGTTTGCATCAACCAGCTTCTACTTCAGAGTTCTGGCTGACTTGAGCCCATTCTTCGGAAGGGAAGATGGAGGTACACCCAGTGATTTGTATCTAGTTTCTCTAACATTCCTGCTAATGTCCTGAGACTATTTTCCTCCTGGAAATTAGAAATGTTTGTCAGATTATTATTATTATTATTATTATTATTATTATTATTATTATTATTATTATTATTATTATTATTATTATTATTATTATTATTATTATTATTATTATACAAAACAGTTATACACAGCAAACAAGATCAATATGCTGGATTTTGTATTACATCACACGTCGGACACTTCCCAAGCATCTAGGACTGTGTGATGTATCGACGAATAATGCGTGCAGAGCCGAGTAGGGTGGCCTTTTGCAGCTGACATATGGTGATTTTGTCAGCGCCAATTGTTTTTAAGTGCCGTTCAAGATCTTTAGGCACTGCACCCAGTGTGCCGATCACCACTGGAACCACCTTTACTGGTTTGTGCCAGAGTCTTTGTAGTTCAATCCTTAAATCCTCGTATCGTGTAAGTTTTTCCAGTTGCTTCTCATCAATCCTGGTGTCACCAGGAATTGCAACATCAACTATCCACACTTTCTTTTTTTCCACAATCGTGAGGTCAGGAGTATTGTGTTCCAAAACTTTGTCAGTCTGAATTCGGAAGTCCCAGAGTAGTTTTACGTGTTCATTTTCAGTGACCTTTTCAGGTTTGTGATTCCACCAGTTGTTGTTGTTGTTGTTGTTGTTGTTGTTGTTGTTGTTGTTGTTGTTGTTGTTGTTGTTATTATTATTATTATTATTATTATTATTATTATTATTATTATTATTATTATAATAATAAAAGATCTTAGTCTGTGACCCATATGGTAGGAGGAAGTGGTTAACTAAGCAAGCCCCCTCTCAACTCTCAGGTAACCTCAGGCAAGTAGAGTGGGCGGGTCAGGGATCATCAAAACCACAGCTTCAAGAATCCCGCGGTATAAAGGGGAGCTATTCATACAGACTCCAACCCTTTAGTCTGCTTTCTCTCTAAATTTGGCTTTGAAACAGGGACAGTCTTTTGCTAAAGCATTCACTAAACTAGCTTGCTTTCTGTGAGACTATATAATCTCTTCAGAACAGATCCCCCCAGGCCTAGACCACTTGAGGCATAAACCCTGTCCCCTAAAACATTCACTATATTAGCCTGCATGCTCCCAAAGTGTGGCTCTGAGACAATACAGTCTCTTGAGAAAGTAACTTATCAATCTCACTCTCTGGAGGCAGTTTATGGGATTCTCCTCTCCCTCTCCCCTCCCAATTGGCTTCTCCAGCATGCC
Source organism: Sphaerodactylus townsendi (assembly GCF_021028975.2). NCBI lineage: Eukaryota > Metazoa > Chordata > Lepidosauria > Squamata > Sphaerodactylidae > Sphaerodactylus > Sphaerodactylus townsendi. The sequence continues at coordinate 21,314,328 of NC_059427.1, forward strand.
ATAAGTCAGTTGTAATGTGCTCATACATGCATGGCAACACACATATACATTATTGTTGTTGCTATTAACCTACTTGCTATTAACCTATCTTAACCTACTGCATCTGTGTATGGTTCTCTAGTTGCACAGTGGCAGATAGGAAGGCGCTCCAAAGGGTGATCACTACTGCACAGAGGATTATCGGCTGCCCTCTCCCCTCCTTGGAAGAACTCTATAATTCCCGAACCCTAAAGAAAGCCCAAAATATTCTGAGAGACCCGTCTCATCCAGCACACTCTCTTTTTGAACTGTTACCATCCGGCAGACGATACAGGTCTATCAAAACTAGGACAAAGAGGCTTCTACTCTAGAGCTGTGGCGATGCTAAACTCCGCGGCTTTGTGTTGACGTGTTTGGGGCTGTGTAGGGATGGGTGGAGGAAGGGGAAAGTGAGGATGGGGTATGAGTCTGAAATGGTGTGCATCGAGGAATGCTGCTGTAAATTTCGTGGTGCGTGCACAATGACAATAAAAATGCTTATGCTTATTAATAATAATTCAATTTGATATACTTTTCTCATCACCAGGTGGACTCGGAGAAGCTAACAACTTACCAAAAATACAGTTATAAAACAATAAATACAATAAATAAAATTTAGAACATTCTAAAAAAAATGTAAAATTCAAGATGGTGCATCGAGGGCGGAACAATACCTTGTTTCTTCATTTCAGAACCAGTCAAAGGAATGACTTTCTGAAATCCTGGGGAGCCGCAGAGTTCATAGAATTCCCCTTCCAAATCCAGAAAACCTGACTTTCCAGAATAGTCTGTCATCCAGCTGGCTTCTCTCTAGATTTCTGTGCGAAACAATATCTAAAGAGGAAAATGGAGGACGAAGAGGGATATATGACCATTGACCCAGCACGAAGGGATGTCTCCATGCAACCCAGCCCACGAAAAATGGAAGGTATTTGTCTGCGTGAGCCACTGTGGCTTTAGCTGGCTGGCAAGAACAATGCCAGATCAGGGTGCTTTATTATTATTTTTTTTAACATACCTAATTTGTTGTTGTTGTTGTTGTTACATTTAATGAACCGCCCACCCCCGAAAGGCTCTGGGTGGTGTACAACAAAACAACCACTTCTTTCATATCAAACTTGAGATACTGCTAGCATTCATCGATTTGTATGCAGCAGCACTGAACGTCAACTGTTGGGCTCAACTGGGACATACCATGTGAATCTGGGTCAGAGGTGGGATCCAGCAGGTTCTCACAGGTTCCCGAGAGTAGGTGACTAATTATTTGTGTGTGCCGAGAGGGGGTTACTAATTGGTGATCTTGTCACGTGATTTTGGCCTTAGTTACGCCCCTCCTCTCAGCAGTAGCGCGCAGAACTTGAAGCAGTCTAGCAGGAGGTGCACCGGCGTGCGTGGCAGCCTGCGCCTGCGTGCATTCATTTCCTGCCCAAGGACCGGCGCAGCGGCTGCGTCCTTGCCACAGCTCCACCCAGGAATGCCCCACCCCGGAATGCCCGGCCACGCCCCCGTCGTGCCCCACCCAGCCCCATTGGCGCTACGCCACAGTTTGAATCCCACCACCATGGGAACCTGTTACTAAAATTTTTGGATCCCACCACTGATCTGGGTCCCTTATTACCCAAGAACACGGGCCCCAGTACGGTGCTCATGGAGGCTATGAGAAATCCTTTCTTGGTTCCCATCAAGTGTTGTTGGAAAGTGGGTGGGGCTTCCAATTTTCCACTGGCGACTGATTGGCTATGCAGATTTTTTTTTAGTGGAACCCATCCCCACTCCATTTGTGTTACCTTCTCACACCACTCTTTCCCCATGTATTTTTTAAAAAATCTATCTCTCTTCTGTCCTGCATTTGGGCGGCCTTGGTGTGGGGGTTCCCCCTCTTGAGGCAGCCATTTTGTGGCTGTGCCCAGCACCCTGTGTCAACATTCCCAAGGTGCTCACAGCCTCAAAAGGTTTAGGGATTCCTGCCCAGAGGATTCGGAAACATTCAGCACAAGTGACTAATCTTTTACTACATGGAGTAGAGAGAACAAAACAGCAGCTTTCAGTTAAGTTTGGGGAGGCCGGCCGCTGATGGTTCCCCCCTAACATCAGTGGACTCTGCCGCCCCCTCCCCCCCTCTTTTAGGGGATTTGATAGTAGGTCGCCATCTGTTGCACTTGGTATTTGGAAGCTGCATTTTAATGGGGTTTGGTTTTAATGAGTATAGAGCCATAATTATTATTTATTAATTTTGATATTTATTGATTTTATCTGTGCTCTATCTGTGTATCCTGTTCAACTTGTTGTTCACCGCCCTGAGCCCTCCGGGGGAGGGCAGTATACAAGTATAATAAATAGATAGATAGATAGATAGATAGATAGATAGATAGATAGATAGATAGATAGATAGATA
>NC_059427.1:21316833-21334142 GCF_021028975.2 Sphaerodactylus townsendi
ATCTATCTATCTATCTATCTATCTATCTATCTATCTATCTATCTATCTATCTATCTATCTATCTATTTATTATACTTGTATACCGCCCTCCCCCGGAGGGCTCAGGGCGGTGAACAACAAGTTAAACAGGATACACAGATAGAGCACAGATAAAATCAATAAATATCAAAATTAATTAATAATAATTATGGCTCTATACTCATTAAAACCAAACCCCATTAAAATGCAGCTTCCAAATACCAAGCGCAACAGGTGGCGACCTACTATCAAATCCCCTAAAAGAGGGGGGGAGGGGGCGGCAGAGTCCACTGATTTTATGGGGGGGGCATCAGCGGCCGGCCTCCCCAAACTTAACTGAAAGCTGCTATTTTGTTCTCTCTACTCCATGTAGTAAAAGATCAGTCACTTGTGCTGAATGTTTCCGAATCCTCTGGGCAGGAATCCCTAAACCTTTTGAGGCTGTGAGCACCTTGGGAATGTTGACACAGGGTGCTGGGCACAAGCACAAAATGGCTGCCTCAAGAGGGGGAACCCCCACACCAAGGCCGCCCAAATGCAGGACAGAAGAGAGATAGATTTTTTTTAAAATACATGGGGAAAGAGTAGTGTGAAAAGGTAACACAAATGGAGTGGTGAGGGGTTCCACTTTAAAAAAATCTGCATAGCCAATCAGTCGCCAGTGGAAAATTGAAAGCCCCATCCACTTTCCAACAACACTTGATGGGAACCAAGAAAGGATTTCTCATAGCCTCCATGAGCACCATATTGGGCCCCGTGTTCTTGGGTAATAAGGGATCCAGATCAGTGGTGGGATCCAAACATTTTAGTAACAGGTTCCCATGATGGTGGGATTCAAACTGTGGCGTAGCGCCAATGGGGCTGGGTGGGGCACGACGGGGGCGTGGCCGGGCATTCCGGGGTGGGGCATTCCTGGGTGGAGCTGTGGCAAGGACGCAGCCGCTGCGCCGGTCCTTGGGCAGGAAATGAATGCACGCAGGCGCAGGCTGCCACGCACGCCGGTGCACCTCCTGCTAGACTGCTTCAAGTTCTGCGCGCTACTGCTGAGAGGAGGGGCGTAACTAAGGCCAAAATCACGTGACAAGATCACCAATTAGTAACCCCCTCTCGGCACACACAAATAATTAGTCACCTACTCTCGGGAACCTGTGAGAACCTGCTGGATCCCACCTCTGACCCAGATTCACATGGTATGTCCCAGTTGAGCCCAACAGTTGACGTTCAGTGCTGCTGCATACAAATCGATGAACACTAGCAGTATCTCAAGTTTGATATGAAAGAAGTGGTTGTTTTGTTGTACGCCGCCCAGAGCCTTTCGGGGGTGGGCGGTTCATCAAATGTAACAACAACAACAACAACAACAACAATTAGGTATGTTAAATAAAATAAAGCACCCTGATCTGGCATTGTTCTTGCCAGCCAGCTAAAGCCATAGTGGCTCACGCAGACCAATACCTTCCATTTTTCGTGGGCTAGGTTGCATGGAGACATTCCTTTGTGCTGGGTCAATGGTCATATATCCCTCTTCGTCCTCCATTTTCCTCTTTAGATGTTGTTTCGCACAGAAATCTAGAGAGAAGCCGGCTGGATGACAGACTATTCTGGAAAGTCAGGTTTTCTGGCTTCGGAAGGGGAATTCTATGAACTCTGCGGCTCCCCAGGATTTCAGAAAGTCATTCATATAACTGGTTCTGAAATGAAGAAACAAGGTATTCTCCCGCCCTCGATGCACCATCTTGAATTTTACATTTTTTTAGAATGTTCTAAATTTTATATATTGTATTTATTGTTTTATAACTGTATTTTTGGTAAGTTGTTAGCTTCTCTGAGTCCACCTGGTGATGAGAAAAGTATATCAAATTGAATTATTATTAATAAGCATAAGCCTTTTATTGTCATTGTGCACGCACAACGAAATTTACAGCAGCATTCCTCGATGCACACAATTTCAGACTCATACCCCATCCTCACTTTCCCCTTCCTCCACCCATCCCTACACAGCCCCAAACACATCAACACGAAGCCGCGGAGTTCAGCATAGCCACAGCTCTAGAGTAGAAGCCTCTTTGTCCTAGTTTTGATAGACCTGTATCGTCTGCCGGATGGTAACAGTTCAACAAGAGAGTGTGCTGGATGAGACGGGTCTCTCAGAATATTTTGGGCTTTCTTTAGGCTTCGGGAATTATAGAGTTCTTCCAAGGAGGGGAGAGGGCAGCCGATAATCCTCTGTGCGGTAGTGATCACCCTTTGGAGCGCCTTCCTATCTGCCACTGTGCAACTGGAGAACCATACACAGATGCAGTAGATTAAGATAGGTTAATAGCAAGTAGGTTAATAGCAACAACAGTAATGTATATGTGTGTTGCCATGCATGTATGAGCACATTACAACTGACTTATGGCATGCTGGAGAAGCCAATTGGGAGGGGAGAGGGAGAGGAGAATCCCATAAACTGCCTCCAGAGAGTGAGATTGATAAGTTACTTTCTCAAGAGACTGTATTGTCTCAGAGCCACACTTTGGGAGCATGCAGGCTAATATAGTGAATGTTTTAGGGGACAGGGTTTGTGCCTCAAGTGGTCTAGGCTTGGGGGGGATCTGTTCTGAAGAGATGATATAGTCTCACAGAAAGCAAGCTAGTTTAGTGAATGCTTTAGCAAAAGACTGTCCCTGTTTCAAAGCCAAATTTAGAGAGAAAGCAGACTAAAGGTTTGGAGTCTGTATGAATAGCTCCCCTTTATGCCACGGGATTCTTGAAGCTGTGGATTTGATGATCCATGACCCGCCTACTCTACTTGCCTGAGGTTACCTGAGAGTTGAGAGGGGGCTTGCTTAGTTAACCACTTCCTCCTACCATATGGGTCACAGACTAAGATCTTTTATTATTATAATAATAATAATAATAATAATAATAATAATAATAATAATAATAATAATAACAACAACAACAACAACAACAACAACAACAACAACAACAACAACAACAACAACAACAACACACGTAAAACTACTCTGGGACTTCCGAATTCAGACTGACAAAGTTTTGGAACACAATACTCCTGACCTCACGATTGTGGAAAAAAAGAAAGTGGATAGTAGATGTTGCAATTCCTGGTGACACCAGGATTGATGAGAAGCAACTGGAAAAACTTACACGATACGAGGATTTAAGGATTGAACTACAAAGACTCTGGCACAAACCAGTAAAGGTGGTTCCAGTGGTGATCGGCACACTGGGTGCAGTGCCTAAAGATCTTGAACGGCACTTAAAAACAATCGGCGCTGACAAAATCACCGTATGTCAGCTGCAAAAGGCCACCCTACTCGGCTCTGCACGCATTATTCGTCGATACATCACACAGTCCTAGATGCTTGGGAAGTGTCCGACGTGTGATGTAATACAAAATCCAGAATATTGATCTTGTTTGCTGTGTATAACTGTTTTGTATAATAATAATAATAATAATAATAATAATAATAATAATAATAATAATAATAATAATAATAATAATAATAATAATAATAATAATAATAATAATAATCTGACAAAACATTTCTAATTTCCAGGAGCAAAATCATCCCAGAACATTAGCAGGAATGTTAAGAGAAACTAGAGACAAATCACTGGGTGCGCCTTGATCTTCCCTTCCAAAGAATGGACACAAATCAGCCAAAACTCTAAAGTAGAAGCTGGTTGATGCAGACTTCACTCTATTTTTCTCTGTCCTTGGCAGACACTACAAAAGCCATACCCAACTTTTCCACACCTTATAGAGTGTGCTACACCTTTTAACTCCTTCCTTCCCAGTTGGGAGGGATTCTCATTGACCAATTCTGATACTGGATTTCAGTTCCCTGTTCTGTTGCCCTGAACCTCTCCCTGATCATAACAAGGCCCACATTCTTAACTCTGACTATCCCAGCTCAGGATATCCAAACCACTATCTGTCCTGCTTCTTCCTGGCAGGTGGGTAAATGGTAGTGCCCACGCTGCCTATTGGCCCTGCCCATTTCCCCCATGAAGGGAAACCATACTCCCTCAACCTGAAATAAGAGGAGTCTATTGCTTCAATCCCACCAAAAAAAAAAAACCCCATGCCCTTCCGATTAGTGTTTCTTGTGTGTAAAACTCTAACAATCTCCTCTGCAATCAGGCAACGCCCCTGCTGTCAAAGCCCCGCAGTTTTCCAAACCTCATAAAGCAGACAGAAAATGTGAAGAACTCCGCTGTACATTCTGCCCTCCGCGTGTCTTCTTGCTCTTTCCAGCTGTCCCTGCCCACAAAACAGCTGGATCTCCAGCCAAGAGAAAACCAGGAAGTGGGGCACGGAGCTGCGGAGCTGCCAGGTGTGTTGCAACTGAAATATTCCTGTTTGTCCAGAAAGCAGCAGGGAAAGTTTGTTTTGAAACTCCCGGCCCCGCCACAGGAGGTGAGCGAATAATGGGCCAAAGTGTCCCTGGTTCATTGGTCAAAACAGTGGAAAAGCCAGATATTCACTTCAAAGGTGGTTAAAGCTTGGCTGATAACCGTAATTGCCAACCAAAATGTTATAAATAGTTCCAAGCCTCTTTTTTTTTTAATGGTCTTATTCCATCATCTCTAAGAAGCGAATCAAAGTTACTGTGTTTTTATGTGAAGTCCTAGGAAGGACAAACCCATTGCTAGAACATAACCTTGGCAGTACCATAATAACCCTAGCAGTTATATGCTATTATTTTTTTACAGGCCCTGCGGAATTCTCCAAGGTCCTGCAGGGCCTGGACAGCTGGAGGGAGAGTGTTCCACCAGGCCAGCGCCAGAGCCGTAAAGGCCCTGGCCCGAGTAGAGGCCAACCACGTCATTGAGGGGCCAGGGACTTCCAGTAAGTTGGCCTCTCAAGCTGAGCGCAGGGGTCGTGAACTGGGACATAAGGGTAATGCGGTCTGGTTGCACACGTAGGGTCCCAGGCCGCCGTGAAGGCCTTAAAAGGTCAGCAACGGCACCTTGAAGATGCATCTGGAATTCAACTGGGAGCCAATGCAGGCAGCGCAGCACAGGTTGGATGCCTCGAAAAGCGCTCTGGGTGAGTGCTTAGCGAGCGGCTGCATGCTGGACCAGTTTCAGTTTCCCGGATCGTTCGCAGCGGGCTGCCAGCTGTAGAGCGAAAGTTACAAATTAGAGAATCCAGTCGTCGCGGGCTGACTCTGTATCAGCCTGGCTAGTCGCCTGGGCTGTTTCTGCATGGCCTCAAGCGAGGTGGAGGTGCACCCAGCGCCAGATGACGCTTCAGTGCCCCAGGGCCATTTGCATGGAGCCCTGTGAACAGCTCCGGTGCCCCAACGGCCCATGGGGCCACGTTCGCACAGGCACGCTGGCGCAGATCCCTCTTTTTAAAAAAATAATTTTTATTGTATCATTTGAATATTCCGTTTTATATTAATGCTCTTCTTCATTCGTTTTCAAACAATACATTTTCCTCTTTTTCCCCTCCCCCCTGTATTTTCTTCATAGTTTTCTCAAACAAACAGCAGTAAGTTCATTCTTTGTAATCTCTTCTCCCCTATCTCCTCATTGACCTTGCAGCTTCTTTCATCCAGTCCGTATATTCATTGTCCCATGTCTTCAAAATTTTCACTCTGTTTATCTTGCCACAGCTTTATTTCTTAGGAGGTTAAGTTTAAGTTTTAGTTTAAGTAAAGGTTTAGGTTGAGACGCTTCTTTCTCTGGGAACAATTACTGCTTTTAAAGTGTATTTTTGGAATTATATTCATGCTGATGTTATATATACTATTTTATGTTGTACACCGCCCAGAGCCCTTCGGGGATGGGGCGGTATATTAAATTAAATAAATAAATAAAAATACATTTTTTGTTATTATTTCGAAAATGTCCAGTGTCACTTGTTCCCAGATATATTCCAACCATTTCTGGATTGTCCATTTTTTCTTTTCTTTCCAGCCTAAAGCTATTATTTGCATATTAGCTTCTTTGATCATTATTTCATACATATGTCTATATTTTTTTATCTTACCCTCCTATCTTCCGCATTAAGCACCTACATGAACATTACATCATTATCCATCCCCATATAAATCTTCACCAGCTTTTCGATCTATAACATTATAGTTGTCCAAATTCTTTTCACTTCTATACATTCCATCCACATAACAGTGATGGCAAACCTTTTTGAGACCAAGTGCCCAAATCTTCGTAAACCCAAAACCCCACTTATTTGACTTGCAAAGTGCCAACCCAGCAATTCTCAACCTGAATGCTGGAGGTTTTTAGTTTAGAAAAAAACCGGGCTTCTGGCTCCCTCTTCCTCCGCCCCACCCAATGCTCGAGCAGGGGCCAGCCTTGCTCTGGCCTCCAGGGAAGTCCCTACCACACCGCTTCCTGTGCTTCTCTAGCATCTCTGCCTCCTCTGCGCCTCCCCTAGGGCAGCAGCTTTCACCCATGGAAACATAGGTACCAGGCCCCGCCAGCCGAAGTCCTCCTGCTCCTGCAGCTGATGCATCGCGTGTCGTGCTCAGTGGCCCAGGCCAACCTAGATGTGTGTGTGTATGGGGGTGATTTCCCACCCCCCACATGACGAAGTCTGTGTGCGCATGCCCACAGAGAGGGCTCCGAGAGCCACCTCTGGCACCCGTGCCATAGGTTCGCCATCACTGGGCTATAATATGCCTCCTGATCTACGCAGTGCCAGCATTTACGACTGAGTCCTTTAATCATATTTGCTAGTTATTTTGGTGTTCTATACCATTTCAATATCACTTTTCTTTCCAACTCCATATATTTCTCAATCTTTATGTTTTTCCAACTGTCTATTAAGTGCAGATCCCTCTTACCTTGTCTCCCTGGTGCCGTCACACTGGAGAGGCCAGGGGATACACCCCTGTGGCCATGGCAACGCCTCCAAAGGCCTCGAGGTGTGTCCCCTGGCCTCTCCAGAGTGACAATGGGTGGTGGACAAGATAAGAGGGATCTGCGCCAGCGAGGGAAAACGTGCCATTCACTCAGCACCAAATGGAAGCCAGCGTTTTCCAAAAAAACTTGTTAATTGAGCGAGTCCAAAAAAAGCCATTGTGTGTGTGTGGGGGGGGGGGGAGAAACGGCACCACTGCAAGCTGTGCGATCTTCTCCTTCCCCACAACAGTGTTTTTGCTGGCCCCACGCTGATCTAAAAGTCTTGTGCAGAAATGGCCTGGATTTGCTCCTAGTGCCTGAATTGCCAGCTGTATTTAGACTGGAATACTATTACAATCTGCACACTGCTCCTTTTAGCGCCATCTATTGTACTTTTAAAATTTAGCTGTATGGTTGTTGCCTGCCATAAGTCCTGCTATGTGGGATATGAATATAAGTATAATTCATATCTTCGGGACCGTATTACCCCATATGTCCCTACTTGGCCTCTGCGCTCCGCAGAGGCCAATTTGCTGGTGGTTCCCGGCCCCTCAATGATACGGCTGGCCTCCACACGGACCAGGGCCTTTACGGCCCTGGCCCCGGCCTGGTGGAACACTCTTCCTCCAGCTGTCCGGGCCCTGCGGGACCTTGGTGAGTTCCGCAGGGCGTGTAAGACTGAGTTGTTCCACTGGGCCTTTGGAGTAACCAGCCGTTGAATGGTGCCCCATCTGTTCTCGCATCTGTTCTCACCTCTATTTACATCTTTTATTGAGGGAGCCAGCAGTCTTCCCGTTTAGGGAGGGTTTTAAATATGGGTTGTGCTGGGCGCCTTCGTTTTCTATTTTAAATTTGTATTAACCGCTGTTTTTAAAAAGGGGATTTATTAACTTATTTGTGCTGGAATGTAATTGTTTAGTTTTGACTGTGCTTAGTTGTACCATGATTTTGTTGTACACCGCCCAGAGCCCTGCGGGGATAGGGCGGTATATAAAACTAATCAATCAATCAATCAATCAATCAATAAGACTGCAAAGCTAATTAGGCTGAGTCATCATAATGGCTCTGATTTTTAAAAAAGATTTCTCACATTAAAAATACCACACAAAACACAAAAGCATACAAAAAACCCGAAAACACAATTACACATCATAAGGTGACTTCATTCTAACTTCAATGCATACAATTAACATACTATTTCAGTAATTCTTAATGTCTTCTAGTAATTACAGTCTACTGTTTCTTTAGATTTCAAATCCTGACACAACTTCTCTATTTGAATAGTTCTTCAAAGGGTATTCTGTGAAGGGTTTTCTGTTTTGTAAAAAAAAAAATTGTCCAAACTGTTATCTCTTAATACTGATGTTTACCATTTCTGCATATTCTATAACTTTCAACTTCTTAAGCAGATGATAGGGCCACCAAAAAGTATCTTGCTGCACTGTGGCTCAAAGGGAACAAAAAAATTCAGTATACGGTTTCATTGATAGCGGTGAAAATATCCATCATTTGTTTATAACCTTTTGAGAACCAAAGATCTCCAGAGATTAGTTTTATCAGCAGAGTTTGAAGCGAAGTCACTCCGGTAAGATGAGAAGGTCTATAGTCTTCTTGTACTCACTGCAACCTTCTACCACTCTTGGAAAAGAATACTCTCCATGCAAGATGTTCTTTCCACAGGAAGGTTTTACTTTAGCAGTTGCAAGGTTACACAAGTCTATGCTATACAAGACTATAAGACTATACAGAACTCTTTAGCAAGAACAAAGTTGAACACACACACAACTCAACTTACACTCAGTCACTGAACTTACTCAGAACTTAGCATATGCAAAGCATTGGTTCTTATACATTCAACAAGGATGTTTTCCGCCCTGCCCTGGCAACAGCCTCTCATTGGTCTAGAGTCACAGTTGAACTCACCAATCATGTTAAAGGTTTAATGCTACTTCACCCTAGACTGACTGTCTCCGGCCTCTGGGTTGGGCAAGCTTCTGCTGATTAGAAGATGACCCTTTTGTGAGCCTTTCTTTTTTATATATCATGACAAGTTTCCCCTGACAAAATGGCTGCTTTGGAGGGGTGGACTCTAGCACTATACCCTACTGAGCAATGGTGTATCTAGGGGACCAGAGGGGGGAAGACAACCCATGTACTATTTGCCTGGGTCACGTGGGGGGCACATTTTGGTAACATGCCCCCTCCCTCTCCCCCCTTGCAGCCAGCTCTTAGCCGGACTCCCCCTGTCACACCTCTTCCCCCAGCAGCCAGTAATGTGAGGGGCTGTGGTTGTGTAGAACCAACTTTCAGATTTGGTTCCTGGCTACGGAACGGAAAAGAGGGGGCGAAAGAAGGCAAAGACAAATTGTAGAGTCGGGGGTTGACGAGACACGGGAAAGGAAACTGCCCGCTCCGGCTTCCTCCACAGGAAAGCATATTGTTGGATCCATCTAACCTTCAAAGAGGCTCCCAACATCAAGGTGATATAATAACATTTGGGAAACCATAACAATGGACAAGATCTCAGCACCACTGAAAATATGTAAAACCTCCAATATACCTTGAATTTCAAAAAATAGTCCCCCTTTATACCCCATGCCAAATAAGGGAAAGAATGTGATACACAACCACCAGGTGCAAGTAATAGACATACTCTAAAATATTAGGATTTGCTTTCCATCTTTTTAAAAAGGCAAAAAGATTTACTTAGTCTTGCAAAGTCCCCCTCCCCAGAGTTTCTCTGTTCCAAATCTGTTACGATTTTAAATTCAGAAGAAGAAAAAATATTAAGCATCCCTCTGTGAAGGAAAGAGGATCCTGAACATACACCACAGCTTGGCTGCGTTTAAAATTTACATAAAACGTCACTTCCCAGGAACCACATCCTTAAAGGTCGATTCCGCACTTGGGTTATCGGCCTAAGTTCGAGCTGCGTTCGACCTAAGTGCTCCGCACAACCACTGGGATCGACGTGGTTTGGTACCAGCTTCGCCCCGTGTAACGGTCACATTTCCAACTCCAGTTGGGGACTACTACTTTTTCAGGGAACCACGCTTGAACTCAGCTCGATTCCAGTAAAGTGCGGAATCTCTGGTGCCAGGAGTCCCCCATTCAGCCAATCACAGCTGAGTGTTTCGGGCATGCGTACAGCTGGCCAATCAAAAAACGCCACTTTCGTCCCTCCATTCCTGTGGCAGTTTTTTTTATAACGTGTGGGGATAGACGGAACATGGTTGTAGAACAGTAGCCGAAATGCGGAGCGGAGCGGTGAACGTTACAGGATGATTCCACCCTCCGAGGAGCTGGGATCAGAAGCTGGTTGCGGTGAGGAACAACAATGACTTCGACCTAGGCTGGAGTACCCAGCCTACTCAGGGGAACTGGAGTCAAACCTATTTTACTCGTGATGCGGAATGCGCCCAAAGATGACTGCTGATGAGCAAACGGCTTACTGGGTAGGGAATTGAAGTTGAGGAACAAAACTCATGGAGCCCAGATAATACATGAATCCTCCAAGATCATGGAGTTAGGAAGTTCTAGAAGGGCTTCTTTGGTATTGATTCACAATTGGATAACTCAGGGATGCATCGTGAGTTGTGTTCCCTCTCACACAGGGAACAAGGGGTAAATCATTTCCCCAGAAAAGGAGGGGGAATAGAAAGTATAAATTGAATTCTTGGTTTCAACGTTGAAAAATTCAACTTGGTTATAGAGGCGTGAGTCCAGAGAGAGCGGCGGATTCTCGCGAGGGCGCTTGGTAAAGTCGTTTAGTTTTGTATGCGTTGGGGATGTGAAAGCCCAATAGTTCTTAAGTCCCGAGGTACTCCCCTATACCCCAGATGCCCTCAGAAGTGCTAAATTCTGATTTGTCCTTTTCTCTTCAGGGACTGCTTGGCAACTCCCACAGCCCATTCCCCATTCCCCTTCACTTCAACCTCCCAGCAGTGTTTCCCGTAGAGGAATCCCTCAGACTATGTGACTCTGGATTGTCGGGAAGGCTCCTCTCTTCCTTTCCCCAGCTCACAGTTTTCATATCTGCAGACAGGACGAGTCGGGGATGAGCCGTGGCTGGATCCAGAGTCACATAGTCTGAGGAAAAAGAGAAGATTAGAGCATTTGGTGTGGGAATGAGGTTCTGTGTGTTCACTGAATTGGCTCAGCTTACAAAACTCAGCAGACAAAACTATACTTTGACAAGAAGCCCCGCAGAATCCGCGTTTCTCTGGACTATGCCTATAACCAAGTTGAATTTTAACATGTCCAAACTGAGGGAAAATACCCATAAGAGCTAGACTACAAAATATACTTTCCCAGGATTGACAGAGGTAGCGTGGGAGTTTTTTTGCCCACTACTTTTACTTACGTACGTTTATAGAACACCTTTCACGGAACTTAAGGTGGATTACATTACCTGAGAGAACTGCTGAGTCCCCTCAATATGTTATTTTAAAACTTTGATGGATATTTGAAGGATATCAATATTTGTATATAACTGGAAAGATTCCTAGTAGTCTATGTAATGGTGGGGATGAAACTGAAGAGTTAGAAGAAGAAGAAAAACCCACTATCTCTATAGAAGGTCGCACCTCATTGAGGCTGATTCGTTCCACCCCAGCTCTACTCACTCTACAAGAATGCCCTCCTGAACAACTGTGGTTTTGCACATTTGTTAAAAGCTTGATAGAAGTGTGTGGGGTGGCCGTATGCACTCATAGTCTCTTAAAGCGTTTACTGTTTCATAATGAACGAGGCATTCCCCAGGGAGTGCATTTATGGCAGTTAGGTGGTTCTGGACCTGGTTAACCTGTTTGGCAGGGTAGCACCTTCAGAACTGGCTTTCCTCTGAGGAATCAGCTGTCTCATACCAAGAAGAGACAGTCTGCGCGGGTGCATGAGTCCAAAGAAGCGTGGCAGCCTATGAAGAAGAAGAAGGAGGAGGAGTAAGAGGAGGAGAAGGAGGAGGAGAATAAGAAGAAAGAAAGAAGAAAGAAGAAGAAGAAGAAGGGGAAGAGAAAGGGAAGGAAAAGGAAAGAAGAAGAAGAGAAGGAGGAAGAGGAGGAGGAGGAGGAGGAGTTTATATTTATATCCCCACTTTCTCTCCTGTAGGAGACTCAAAAGGAGCTTACAATCTCCTTGCCCTTCCCCCCTCACATCAAGCAACCCTGTGAAATATTGGAGCTTGAGAGAGCTCGGAAGAACTGCTGACTAGCCCAAGGTCACCGGTTAGCTGGCGTGTTATTGGTGGACGGACTGGACAGCCTGTAATCTGAATTCCCCAGATAAGCCTCCACGCTCGAAGCTGAAGCGGCGGAGCGGAGAATCAAACTGGATTTCCTCTCAAGATTGGGCTGAAATATAACCTCCCCACCGGCTGCACCTTTCACTGCTGTAGGTGATAAATGGAATCGCAGATAGCAGCCTGGTGTCTGATTGGTGCTCGAATAGATTGGTACCTTTATAGGCCTAAAATATACATATAAAGCTTCCCCAGTTGCCGAGATTGTAGTCACAGGGTTTGGGTATAAGGCTTTCAACTACCTGGTATTAGTGCTGGTATTTCGATTGAGAACGTAATGTGTGGGCAGAGAGGATTTAAGCCCCCCCCCCCCCGCCCCACCCCCCGCTGATTCCTCACCTAAAACTCACAGAGACACTGTTTCGCAGTGGAAAAACTTATTGTGAAATGATGCTTATCATAATTTGTGGTAGAACTGGAGAAAAAGGAACTGCAAAGAGGTAGCTTGGCATCAGCCTTGTCCCTGAATCCTACTGCAAAGAAAGACTTGAAAACATACTTCAGCGTTCCTTTATTTTTAACCTAACCCTTCCGTTTTCCTGCAGAGACAGAATCAGGCTTGCATATCACTTCGGCTCAGAAAGCAATATTATCTGTAGATGGCTTTATTTGGGGATGGGAGAAGTGTCCTTCACTGGTAGTCACCCTGCAAAGGCTTTTAGACGCTTTCCGTTCTTACGGTTTAACGGCGCGCTTCTCTCAGCAGCGAGTGATTTCCGAACCAATTACGTATTCCTTGCAGCGCGAAGAACGTGCCGTTTAATTCAAAGCGTCAGAAATGACGCAGCGCTGAGGGCGGTGAAGGCGCGGAAGTCGGGGCAGCTGCGTTCTCGCATATACCGGACTGCATTAGGGAGAAGCGCCGCTGAACCGGTTTGGCGCTATTTAAAGAGTTGCGCGCAGCGAGACGGTATGAGAGACGGCCTTTTGTAAAGCACAACCGGTCAGGAAGGCATTTTTTATATAAATATAATAAGTCTATATTACAATTATCTGGTTTAGGAGGGTGCTTCTACTAAGGGACATATAGTACATATTATCCTATTCGTATGGATTTGTTTTTATACTTAGTGTGATGTACCATTTTATGCATTGTTTAACATATGCTGTATAATCTATGTCAGCAATCCCCTGGTTCCTGTAGGTGCCAGGGTACCCAGCAACACCTTTCTGGTTGTCCAGCAAAGGTATTTAGATAATGGGCAAGGCCAGTAAAGCTTTTACCTAGCTGGGCTTCTGATTGGCTGCGCTAATATTTGTGAAAAGTTGATATGACAGCAACTGCCACCAAATCACAAGGGTCTTCACTATGTGCATGCTAGTAAGCTGTGCATATGATGTATTGTTTAAATTATATGTTCATTTTAACGGGCACCTTGTTAAGCAGAGCTCTTGCCTGAAACAATGGGGCTTTCCCCACTCACCTTCTGCTGCACGCCGCTCTTGCACCCCCTCAGTGCGCGTCATTCCTGGCGCGCTCTCGGGGTTCCCCACGACCCCGCGCTCTGCGTGCGGTCATCAAAAGGTGCCGTTTCTTCAGCGCCAGGAATGATGCACGCTGAGGTGGTGCAAGAGCGGCAGCGTCGGGGCGGCTGCGTGGTTGCCGCCCTTGCAAGTGGGGAGCGCCGCTGGACCCCGCGCTACTTTCCCAAAGTAGCGCGCAGCAGAAGGTAAGTGGGGAAAGCCCAAATGAAGAAGTAGTTAGAATTAAGCATGACCTCACTCCCTGACAATTTGTGGTGGGCTCCTCCTGTGGCAGTCATTTTGTGGTTGGCTTTGCCTCCTATGGCAACCATTTTGTGCCTGCATCGATGGGGTTGCCAGCTCCCAGGTAGCGCCTGGAGATTTCCCGCTATTACAAGATCTCCCAGTAACTTGGGCCCTTTCCGCACGGCAACAGTGCGGGGGTGTGTCGGCATAAACAATGCCGACGCACTCCCCCACCGCCGGGACCGTTCGCATGGACGGTCCTGGGAGGGTGTCAGGATAATGTTCGTGTGTGTTCTGTCCTTGGATTTTTTCCCGCCTGTCAGTTCTGGCTCCCTGCCTGGTCTGGGGATTTCTGCTTTCCTGTTATCTCAGCTTGACTGTGTGAAACTATGCACTGTTGATTTTCATGTGGCAGGAAAGAGGTTTGCTACTGTGTTAAAACTATTATCAAAGTTCTGAGGTTTTCAGAACTCGCATCGCCTGTATTCGATTATGACTGCCAGTACAATAAAGAACTGAGAACGGTTACTTTTGCCTGGACTTTACTAGTTCATTACAGAGGGTGACAGGCGGCGGCGCAGCCTTCGCACAGGCTGCGCCGTCGCTGAACATCTACCTCATCTCCTGGCATCTGGCTCGTCGCAGAGGCCAGGGGACATGCCCCCACAGGCTGGAACGACAACTCTGGAGACGCAGGCCAGGGGCCGTGTCCCCTGGCCTCTGTGACGCGCTGGAAGCCAGGAGACGAGGTAGGCATTCAGAGACGGTGCGGGGGAAATGGTGCCTTCCAGCCGCTGCCGTTTGCACGGCAGCGGTTGGAAGACACTGCTTCCGAAAAACCTCGCTCAGGGTTGTGAGGCCGGTGCTGCTGTGATGCAGCGGCAGCGGCCATGCGAACCCCTCCCCAGAGACGCTGTTTTTAGCGTCCCTCGGGCGCTCTTTTCTGCCCGTGCGGAAAGGGCCCAAGATCAATTCCCATGGTGAAAATGACTGTTTTTAGAGAGTGGACTCTATGGTGTTATATTATACCCTGCCCTTCCTAAGCTCCACCTCCAAAATCTCCAGGTATTTCCTAACCTGCAGCTGGCAACACAACCTATCACTCAATGTCAGAGTACCAAAGCTGCCTAGAGATGCCTGTGGGTGGGAAATACCTGCAGATTTTCGGGGCGGAGCCCGGGTAGGGTAAAGAAGGGCAGGGGAGGGTGGGGTGGTACGGAACCTCAGCAGGGTATGATTCCACTCAGCCCACCTTCCAAACCAGTACTTTTTGTAGCCAGAGGGGAGACATATAATAATTATTTTGTTCTAATATAGTTTTGATAGACCAGTGATGGCGAATCTTTTTGAGACCGAGTGCCCAAACTGCAACCCAAAACCCACTTATTTATCGCAAAGCACCAACACGGCAATTTAACCTGAATACTGAGGTTTTAGTTTAGAAAAAATGGTTGGCTCCGAGGCGTACGTTACTTGGGAGTAAGCTTGGTGGTAGTCGGTGGCTTTGCTTTGAAGCAACCATGCAACTCTTCGAACGGTGAATCACGACCCTAGGAGGGTTTACTCAGAAGCAAGCCCCATTGCCAGCAACCGAGCTCACTCCCAGGTAAAGGATCGCACTTTAGTTCTTTGCATGAAAATCAGTGGGGTTTAACAGCGCTTAACAGGGTTACCTACACTGCTTCTCCAAAACTAGGTCTTAGGTTTAATGTTAATAATCGAGCCCAGCGGCCCAGGCCAGCCTAGGTGTGTGTGTGTGGGGGGGGGGCGATTTCCCCCCCACATGATGAACTCTGTGTGTGCCCACAGAGAGGGCTCTGAGTGCCACCTCTGGCACCCATGCCATAGGTTCGCCATTACTGTGATAGACATATAGCGTTAATAGAATTTAGGTTTTATTTTGGTTTTCTGCAAAGGTTGTTTGATGCTCTGCGATTAGCCATTTCAAATGCCACAGGAAACACCGGATAAATGTTGTAGTAAATAGAGTGGGAATCACCTGTTAAATTGCCTGCAATCCAATTACATGAGTTAGCAGCGTTTCCATCTCGCCCGTCTCTCATCTGCAAAACTTTTGAGGGGATGGGGAAAAACAACACAGGGATAAGGAAGGCGCATTCTAGTACCATCTGAGTCATCTCCAGCACATCCGCCTCCTCCCTGCTATGGGCCAAATTAATTGTTGGCCAACCTTAATTGTTCCATCTACTGGAACTGGCTACAGGAAAGGCAGAAGAAGTGTTTGCCACTTCCTCTTGCCTTGCAAGACATACGTAATCTGTAGATTACTGCTGGCCAACCCGCCCCACCCCCCCGCAACAAACACAAGACATTAAAACGTCTACTAACAAACGCAAGACATTAAAACCGGTGATATTCACACAGCAGTAGAAGAACATTTAAGTTTCCCTTTACAATGATTATAGGATAAATTGATCCCAGAAACACTCGCAGCGCTGATGTACAGCACAGAAACAAAACAATAATGATCTCTCTCAAACCAAAATATCTAGAAACAGCATTAAAAATGAATAACTGTCAAACAATGGGCAGATCGAGAAAACCTCTTGAAATTAGCAAACACTCTCAGCAGTAGCATCTATGGAGGGAAATGGTGAGCATATCACCCCAGGGATAACACAAATGGGGGCAGATTTAAGATAGCTGACCAGAGCAAATGGTCTCATTGATAAAAACCAGTAGATGAAGACCAGCATTATTTTTTCCTGCTAGTTAACAGTTCAGGGGGAACAGGTAATATGATAATGGAAACACTTATGTTAGGCTGACTCACAACATAAATCCCAGAAAAGTTGGATGAACTAGTGAAATATTTAGAACATAAGAACATAAGAACTAGCCTGCTGGATAAGACCAGAGTCCATCTAGTCCAGCTCTCTGCTACTCGCAGTGGCCCACCAGGTGCCTTTGGGAGCTCATGTGCAGGATGTGAAAGCAATGGCCTTCTGCTGCTGCTGCTGCTCCTGAGCACCTGGTCTGCTAAGGCATTTGCAATCTGAGATCAAGAAGGATCAAGATTGGTAGCCAGAGATCGACTTCTCCTCCATAAACCTGTCCAAGCCCCTTTTAAAGCTATCCAGGTTAGTGGCCATAACCACCTCCTGTGGCAGCATATTCCAAACACCAATCACACGTTGCATGAAGAAGTGTTTCCTTTTATTAGTCCTAATCCCCACCCCCACCCCCACCCCCCCAGCATTTTCAATGAATGCCCCCTGGTTCTAGTGTTAATTACAGTTCATTGTAAAAAATAAAAGTGTCAGAGGAACCACAACGTCAGTCAGACAAACTTTTCTTTGAAGCAAGCAAACGCGAATTAATGAATGAATGAATGAATGAATGAATGAATGAATGAATGAATGAATGAATGAATGAATAC